>NW_027514549.1:0-183390 GCF_048772815.1 Callospermophilus lateralis | reverse complement strand
AGATCATCAAGATCGGATAAAAAAATTTGCCGAGTATTCAGAAAACCAGTAGTATTTTGGAAGCTTGGCACACCTTTCCAATGAATGTGTTTTACGCAGTCTTTGCTTGTGGCTATTTCAAGAGGAAACAAACCACAAAGACAGAACTTAGAACTACTTTATTTTGTCAAGTTTCAAGGAGCGAAATAGCCACAAGCACAAAGACTGCGTAAAAAACACATCTGTCTGTATAGGAGGAAATAGAGTGAAACCTAAAAATTCAAACTGTTACTGGTAACGAACGCGTCATCCTAGAAGACTGAAAATTGGGCAGCTAAGTGGACTTAGTGAACTGATCATTACCACAGAGATCATCAAAATCGGATGAAAATAATTTACCGAGTATTCCGAAAACCAGTAGTTTTTTGGAAGCTTGGCACACCTTTTCAATGAATGTGTTTTACGCAGTCTTTGCTTGTGCCTACTTCAAGAGGAAACAAACCACAAAGACAGAACTTAGAACTACTTTATTTTGTCAAGTTTCAAGGAGCTAGCACAAACCGTGTTTGATTTAGAATTCCAAACACATCTATATATATAGGAGGAAATAGAGTGAAACCTAAAAACTCAAACTGTTACTGGTAACGAACGCTTCATCCTAGAAGAGTGAATATTGGGCAGCTAAGTGGACTAAGTGAACTGATCATTACCACAGAGATCATCAAGGTCGGATGATAAAAAATTTGCCGAGTATTCAGAAAACCAGTAGTTTTTAAAAGCTTGGCACACCTTTCCAATGAAGGTGTTTTACGCAGTCTTTGCTTGTGGCTATTTCAAGAGGAAACAAACCACAAAGACAGAACTTAGAACTACTTTATTTTGTCAAGTTTCAAGGAGCTAGCACAAACCGTGTTTGATTTAGACTTAAAAAACACATCTATCTGTATAGGAGGAAATAGAGTGAAACCTAAAAATTCAAACTGTTACTGGTAACGAACGCTTCATCCTAGAAGAGTGAAAATTGGGCAGCTAAGTGGACTTAGTGAACTGATCAATACCACAGAGATCATCAAGTTCGGATGAAAAAAAATTTGCTGAGTATTCAGAAAACCAGTAGTATTTTGGAAGCTTGGAACACCTTTCCAATGAATGTGTTTTACGCAGTCTTTGCTTGTGGCTATTTCAAGAGGAAACACACCACAAAGACAGAACTTAGAACTACTTTATTTTGTCAAGTTTCAAGGAGCTAGCACAAACCGTGTTTGATTTAGACTTAAAAAACACATCTATCTGTATAGGAGGAAATAGAGTGAAACCTAAAAATTCAAACTGTTACTGGTAACGAACGCTTCATCCTAGAAGAGTGAAAGTTGGGCAGCTAAGTGGACTTAGTAAACTGATCATTACCACAGAGATCATCAAGGTCGGATGAAAAAAAATTTGGCGAGTATTCAGAAAACCAGTAGTGTTTTGGAAGCTTGGAACACCTTTCCAATGAATGTGTTTTAGGCAGTCTTTGCTTGTGGCTATTTCAAAAGGAAACAAACCACAAATACACAACTTAGAACTACTTTATTTTGTCAAGTTTCAAGGAGCTAGCACAAACCGTGTTTGATTTAGACTTAAAAAACACATCTATCTGTATAGGAGGAAATAGAGTGAAACCTAAAAATTCAAACTGTTACTGGTAACGAACGCTTCATCCTAGAACAGTGAAAATTGGGCAGCTAAGTGGACTTAGTGAACTGATCATTACCACAGAGATCATCAAGGTCGGATGAAAAAAAATTTGCCGAGTATTCAGAAAACGAGTAGTATTTTGGAAGCTTGGAACACCTTTCCAATGAATGTGTTTTAGGCAGTCTTTGCTTGTGGCTATTTCAAGAGGAAACAAACCACAAATACACAACTTAGAACTACTTTATTTTGTCAAGTTTCAAGGAGCTAGCACAAACCGTGTTTGATTTAGACTTAAAAAACACATCTATCTGTATAGGAGGAAATAGAGTGAAACCTAAAAATTCAAACTGTTACTGGTAACGAACGCTTCATTCTAGAACAGTGAAAGTTGGGCAGCCAAGTGGACTTAGTGAACTGATCATTACCACAGAGATCATCAAGGTCGGATTAAAAAAATTTGCCGAGTATTCAGAAAACCAGTAATATTTTGGAAGCTTGGCACACCTTTCCAATGAATGTGTTTTACGCAGTCTTTGCTTGTGGCTATTTCAAGAGGAAACAAACCACAAAGACAGAACATTAGAACTACTTTATTTTGTCAAGTTTCAAGGAGCTAGCACAAACCGTGTTTGATTTAGACTTAAAAAACACATCTATCTGTATAGGAGGAAATAGAGTGAAACCTAAAAATTCAAACTGTTACTGGTAACGAACGCTTCATCTTAGAAGAGTGAAAATTGGGGAGCTAAGTGGACATAGTGAACTGATCATTACCACAGAGATCATCAAAGTCGGATGAAAACAAATTTACCGAGTATTCCGAAAACCAGTAGTTTTTTGGAAGCTTGGCACACCTTTTCAATGAATGTGTTTTACGCAGTCTTTGCTTGTGCCTATTTCAAGAGGAAACAAACCACAAAGACAGAACTTAGAACTATTTATTTTGTCAAGTTTCAAGGAGCTAGCACAAACCGTGTTTGATTTAGACTTCCAAACACATCTATATATATAGGAGGAAATAGAGTGAAACCTAAAAACTCAAACTGTTACTGGTAACGAACGCTTCATCCTAGAAGAGTGAATATTGGGCAGCTAAGTGGACTAAGTGAACTGATCATTACCACAGAGATCATCAAGGTCGGATGAAAAAAAATTTGCCGAGTATTCAGAAAACCAGTAGTTTTTGGAAGCTTGGCACACCTTTCCAATGAAGGTGTTTTACGCAGTCTTTGCTTGTGGCTATTTCAAGAGGAAACAAACCACAAAGACAGAACTTAGAACTACTTTATTTTGTCAAGTTTCAAGGAGCTAGCACAAACCGTGTTTGATTTAGACTTAAAAAACACATCTATCTGTATAGGAGGAAATAGAGTGAAACCTAAAAATTCAAACTGTTACTGGTAACGAACGCTTCATCCTAGAAGAGTGAAAGTTGGGCAGCTAAGTGGACTTAGTGAACTGATCATTACCACAGAGATCATCAAGGTCGGATGAAAAAAAATTTGCTGAGTATTCAGAAAACCAGTAGTATTTTGGAAGCTTGGAACACCTTTCCAATGAATGTGTTTTAGGCAGTCTTTGCTTGTGGCTATTTCAAGAGGAAACAAACCACAAAGACAGAACTTAGAACTACTTTATTTTGTCAAGTTTCAAGGAGCTAGCACAAACCGTGTTTGATTTAGACTTAAAAAACATATCTATCTGTATAGGAGTAAATAGAGTGAAACCTAAAAATTCAAACTGTTACTGGTAACGAACGCTTCATCCTAGAAGAGTGAAAGTTGGGCAGCTAAGTGGACTTAGTGAACTGATCATTACCACAGAGATCATCAAGGTCGGATGAAAAAAAATTTGCCGAGTATTCAGAAAACCAGTAGTATTTTGGAAGCTTGGAACACCTTTCCAATGAATGTGTTTTACACAGTCTTTCCTTGTGGCTATTTCAAGAGGAAACAAACCACAAAGACAGAACTTAGAACTACTTTATTTTGTCAAGTTTCAAGGAGCTAGCACAAACAGTGTTTGATTTAGACTTAAAAAACACATCTATCTGTATAGAAGGAAATAGAGTGAAACCTAAAAATTCAAACTGTTACTGGTAACGAACGCTTCATCCTAGAAGAGTGAAAGTTGGGCAGCCAAGTGGACTTAGTGAACTGATCATTACCACAGAGATCATCAAAATCGGATGAAAAAAAATTTACCGAGTATTCCGAATACCAGTAGTTTTTTGGAAGCTTGGCACACCTTTTCAATGAATGTGTTTTACGCAGTCTTTGCTTGTGCCTTCTTCAAGAGGAAACAAACCACAAAGACAGAACTTAGAACTACTTTATTTTGTCAAGTTTCAAGGAGCTAGCACAAACCGTGTTTGATTTAGAATTCCAAACACATCTATATGTATAGGAGGAAATAGAGTGAAACCTAAAAACTCAAACTGTTACTGGTAACGAACGCTTCATCATAGAAGAGTGAATATTGGGCAGCTAAGTGGACTAAGTGAACTGATCATTACCACAGAGATCATCAAGGTCGGATGATAAAAAATTTGCCGAGTGTTCAGAAAACCAGTAGTTTTTAAAAGCTTGGCACACCTTTCCAATGAAGGTGTTTTACGCAGTCTTTGCTTGTGGCTATTTCAAGAGGAAACAAACCACAAAGACAGAACTTAGAACTACTTTATTTTGTCAAGTTTCAAGGAGCTAGCACAAACCGTGTTTGATTTAGACTTAAAAAACACATCTATCTGTATAGGAGGAAATAGAGTGAAACCTAAAAATTCAAACTGTTACTGGTAACGAACGCTTCATCCTAGAAGAGTGAAAATTGGGCAGCTAAGTGGACTTAGTGAACTGATCATTACCACAGAGATCATCAAGTTCGGATGAAAAAAAATTTCCTGAGTATTCAGAAAACCAGTAGTATTTTGGAAGCTTGGAACACCTTTCCAATGAATGTGTTTTACGCTCTTTGCTTGTGGCTATTTCAAGAGGAAACACACCACAAAGACAGAACTTAGAACTACTTTATTTTGTCAAGTTTCAAGGAGCTAGCACAAACCGTGTTTGATTTAGACTTAAAAAACACATCTATCTGTATAGGAGGAAATAGAGTGAAACCTAAAAATTCAAACTGTTACTGGTAACGAACGCTTCATCCTAGAAGAGTGAAAGTTGGGCAGCTAAGTGGACTTAGTAAACTGATCATTACCACAGAGATCATCAAGGTCGGATGAAAAAAAATTTGGCGAGTATTCAGAAAACCAGTAGTATTTTGGAAGCTTGGAACACCTTTCCAATGAATGTGTTTTAGGCAGTCTTTGCTTGTGGCTATTTCAAGAGGAAACAAACCACAAATACACAACTTAGAACTACTTTATTTTGTCAAGTTTCAAGGAGCTAGCACAAACCGTGTTTGATTTAGACTTAAAAAACACATCTATCTGTATAGGAGGAAATAGAGTGAAACCTAAAAATTCAAACTGTTACTGGTAACGAACGCTTCATCCTAGAAGAGTGAAAGTTGGGCAGCTAAGTGGACTTAGTGAACTGATCATTACCACAGAGATCATCAAGGTCGGATGAAAAAAAATTTGCCGAGTATTCCGAAAACCAGTAGTATTTTGGAAGCTTGAAACACCTTTCCAATGAATGTGTTTTACGCAGTCTTTGCTTGTGGCTATTTTAAGAGGAAACAAACCACAAAGACAGAACTTAGAACTACTTTATTTTGTCAAGTTTCCTGGAGCTAGCACAAACCGTGTTTGATTTAGACTTAAAAAAACACATCTATCTGTATAGGAGGAAATAGAGTGAAACCTAAAAATTCAAACTGTTACTGGTAACGAACGCTTCATCCTAGAAGAGTGAAAGTTGGGCAGCCAAGTGGACTTAGTGAACTGATCATTACCACAGAGATCATCAAGGTCGGATTAAATAAATTTGCCGAGTATTCAGAAAACCAGTAGTATTTTGGAAGCTTGGCACACATTTCCAATGAATGTGTTTTACGCAGTCTTTGCTTGTGGCTATTTCAAGAGGAAACAAACCACAAAGACAGAACTTAGAACTACTTTATTTTGTCAAGTTTAAAGGAGCTAGCACAAACCGTGTTTGATTTAGACTTAAAAAACACATCTATCTGTATAGGAGGAAATAGAGTGAAACCTAAAAATTCAAACTGTTACTGGTAACGAACGCTTCATCCTAGAAGAGTGAAAATTGGGCAGCTAAGTGGACTTAGTGAACTGATCATTACCACAGAGATCATCAAAGTCGGATGAAAAAAAATTTACCGAGTATTCCGAAAACCAGTAGTTTTTTGGAAGCTTGGCACACCTTTTCAATGAATGTGTTTTACGCAGTCTTTGCTTGTGCCTATTTCAAGAGGAAACAAACCACAAAGACAGAACTAAGAACTATTTATTTTGTCAAGTTTCAAGGAGCTAGCACAAACCGTGTTTGATTTAGACTTCCAAACACATCTATATATATAGGAGGAAATAGAGTGAAACCTAAAATTTCAAACTGTTACTGGTAACGATCGCTTCATCCTAGAGGAGTGAAAGTTAGGCAGCTAACTGGACTTAGTGAACTGATCATTACCACAGAGATCATAAAGGTCGGATGAAAAAAAATTTGCCGAGTATTCAGAAAACCAGTAGTATTTTGGAAGCTTGGAACACCTTTCCAATAAAGGTGTTTTACGCAGTGTTTGCTTCTGGCTATTTCAAGAGGAAACAAACCACAAAGACAGAACTTAGAACTACTTTATTTTGTCAAGTTTCAAGGAGCTAGCACAAACCGTGTTTGATTTAGACTTAAAAAACACATCTATCTGTATAGGAGGAAATAGAGTGAAACCTAAAAATTCAAACTGTTACTGGTAACGATCGCTTCATCCTAGAGGAGTGAAAGTTGGGCAGCTAACTGGACTTAGTGAACTGATCATTACCACAGAGATCATCAAGGTCGGATGAAAAAAAATTTGCCGAGTATTCAGAAAACCAGTAGTATTTTGGAAGCTTGGAACACCTTTCCAATAAAGGTGTTTTACGCAGTGTTTGCTTCTGGCTATTTCAAGAGGAAACAAACCACAAAGACAGAACTTAGAACTACTTTATTTTGTCAAGTTTCAAGGAGCTAGCACAAACCGTGTTTGATTTAGACTTAAAAAACACATCTATCTGTATAGGAGGAAATAGTTGAAACCTAAAAATTCAAACTGTTACTGGTAACGAACGCTTCATCCTAGAAGAGTGAAAATTGGGCAGCTAAGTGGACTTAGTGAACTGATCATTACCACAGAGATCATCAAAGTCGGATGAAAAAAAATTTACCGAGTATTCCGAAAACCAGTAGTTTTTTGGAAGCTTGGCACACCTTTTCAATGAATGTGTTTTACGCAGTCTTTTCTTGTGCCTATTTCAAGAGGAAACAAACCACAAAGACAGAACTTAGAACTACTTTATTTTGTCAAGTTTCAAGGAGCTAGAACAAACCGTGTTTGATTTAGACTTCCAAACACATCTATATGTATAGGAGGAAATAGAGTGAAACCTAAAAACTCAAACTGTTACTGGTAACGAACGCTTCATCCGAGAAGAGTGAATATTGGGCAGCTAAGTGGACTAAGTGAACTGATCATTACCACAGAGATCATCAAGGTCGGATGAAAAAAAATTTGCCGAGTATTCAGAAAACCAGTAGTATTTTGGAAGCTTGGAACACCTTTCCAATGAATGTGTTTTACGCAGTCTTTGCTTGTGGCTATTTCAAGAGGAAACACACCACAAAGACAGAACTTAGAACTACTTTATTTTGTCAAGTTTCAAGGAGCTAGCACAAACCGTGTTTGATTTAGACTTAAAAAACATATCTATCTGTATAGGAGGAAATAGAGTGAAACCTAAAAATTCATATTGTTACTGGTAACGAACGCTTCATCCTAGAAGAGTGAAAATTGGGCAGCTAAGTCGACTTAGTGAACTGATCATTACCACAGAGATCATCAAGGTCGGATGAAAAAAAATTTGCCGAGTATTCAGAAAACCAGTAGTATTTTGGAAGCTTGGAACACCTTTCCAATAAAGGTGTTTTACGCAGTGTTTGCTTGTGGCTATTTCAAGAGGAAACAAACCACAAAGACAGAACTTAGAACTACTTTATTTTGTCAAGTTTCAAGGAGCTAGCACAAACCGTGTTTGATTAAGACTTAAAAAACACATCTATCTGTATAGGAGGAAATAGAGTGAAACCTAAAAATTCAAACTGTTACTGGTAACGAACGCTTCATCCTAGAAGAGTGAAAATTGGGCAGCTAAGTGGACTTAGTGAACTGATCATTACCACAGAGATCATCAAGGTCGGATGAAAAAAAATTTGCCGAGTATTCAGAAAACCAGTAGTATTTTGGAAGCTTGGAACACCTTTCCAATAAAGGTGTTTTACGCAGTGTTTCCTTGTGGCTATTTCAAGAGGAAACAAACCACAAAGACAGAACTTAGAACTATTTTATTTTGTCAAGTTTCAAGGAGCTAGCACAAACCGTGTTTGATTTAGACTGAAAAAACACATCTATCTGTATAGGAGGAAATAGAGTGAAAATTAAAAATTCAAACTGTTACTGGTAACGAACGCTTCATCCTAGAAGAGTGAAAGTTGGGCAGCTAAGTGGACTTAGTGAACTGATCATTACCACAGAGATCATCAAGGTCGGATGAAAAAAATTTTGCCGAGTATTCAGAAAACCAGTAGTATTTTGGAAGCTTGGAACACCTTTCCAATGAATGTTTTTTACGCAGTGTTTGCTTGTGCCTATGTCAAGAAGAAACAAACCACAAAGACAGAACTTTGAACTGCTTTATTTTGTCAAGTTTCAAGGAGCTAGCACAAACCGTGTTTGATTTAGACTTCCAAACACATCTATATATATAGGAGGAAATAGAGTGAAACCTAAAAACTCAAACTGTTACTGGTAACGAACGCTTCATCCTAGAAGAGTGAAAATTGGGCAGCTAAGTGGACTTAGTGAACTGATCATTACCACAAAGATCATCAAGTTCGGATGAAAAAAAATTTGCTGAGTATTCAGAAAACCAGTAGTATTTTGGAAGCTTGGAACACCTTTCCAATGAATGTGTTTTACGCAGTCTTTGCTTTTGGCTATTTCAAGAGGAAACAAACCACAAAGACAGAACTTAGAACTACTTTATTTTGTCAAGTTTCAAGGAGCTAGCACAAACCGTGTTTGATTTAGACTTAAAAAACACATCTATCTGTATAGGAGGAAATAGAGTGAAACCTAAAAATTCAAACTGTTACTGGTAACGAACGCTTCATCCTAGAAAAGTGAAAGTTGGGCTGCTAAGTGGACTTAGTGAACTGATCATTACCACAGAGATCATCAAGGTCGGATGAAAAAAAATTTGCCGAGTATTCAGAAAACCAGTAGTATTTTGGAAGCTTGGAACACCTTTCCAATGAATGTGTTTTACGCAGTCTTTGCTTGTGGCTATTTCAAGTGGAAACAAACCACAAAGACAGAACTTAGAACTACTTTATTTTGTCAAGTTTCAAGGAGCTAGCACAAACCGTGTTTGATTTAGACTTAAAAAACACATCTATCTGTATAGGAGGAAATAGAGTGAAACCTAAAAATTCAAACTGTTACTGGTAACGAACGCTTCATCCTAGAAGAGTGAAAGTTGGGCCGCCAAGTGGACTTAGTGAACTGATCATTACCACAGAGATCATCAAGGTCGGATTAAAAAAATTTGCCGAGTATTCAGAAAACCAGTAGTATTTTGGAAGCTTGGCACACCTTTCCAATGAATGTGTTTTACGCAGTCTTTGCTTGTGGCTATTTCAAGAGGAAACATACCACAAAGACAGAACTTAGAACTACTTTATTTTGTCAAGTTTCAAGGAGCTAGCACAAACCGTGTTTGATTTAGACTTAAAAAACACATCTATCTGTATAGGAGGAAATAGAGTGAAACCGAAAAATTCAAACTGTTACTGGTAACGAACGCTTCATCCTAGAAGAGTGAAAATTGGGCAGCTAAGTGGACTTAGTGAACTGATCATTACCACAGAGATCATCAAAGTCGGATGAAAAAAAATTTACCGAGTATTCCGAAAACCAGTAGTTTTTTGGAAGCTTGGCACACCTTTTCAATGAATGTGTTTTACGCAGTCTTTGCTTGTGCCTATTTCAAGAGGAAACAAACCACAAAGACAGAACTTTGAACTACTTTATTTTGTCAAGTTTCAAGAAGCTAGCACAAACCGTGTTTGATTTAGACTTCCAAACACATCTATATATATAGGAGGAAATAGAGTGAAACCTAAAAACTCAAACTGTTACTGGTAACGAATGCTTCATCCTATAGAGTGAATATTGGGCAGCTAAGTGGACTAAGTGAACTGATCATTACCACAGAGATAATCAAGTTCGGAAAAAAAATTTGCCGAGTATTCAGAAAACCAGTAGTTTTTGGAAGCTTGGCACACCTTTCCAATGAAGGTGTTTTACGCAGTCTTTGCTTGTGGCTATTTCAAGAGGAAACAAACCACAAAGACAGAACTTAGAACTACTTTATTTTGTCAAGTTTCAAGGAGCTAGCACAAACCGTGTTTGATTTAGACTTAAAAAACACATCTATCTGTGTAGGAGGAAATAGAGTGAAACCTAAAAATTCAAACTGTTACTGGTAACGAACGCTTCATCCTAGAAGAGTGAAAATTGGGCAGCTAAGTGGACTTAGTGAACTGATCATTACCACAGAGATCATCAATGTCGGATGAAAAAAAATTTACCGAGTATTCCGAAAACCAGTAGTTTTTTGGAAGCTTGGCACACCTTTTCAATGAATGTGTTTTACGCAGTCTTTGCTTGTGCCTATTTCAAGAGGAAACAAACCACAAAGACAGAACTTAGAACTACTTTATTTTGTCAAGTTTCAAGAAGCTAGCACAAACCGTGTTTGATTTAGACTTCCAAACACATCTATATATATAGGAGGAAATAGAGTGAAACCTAAAAACTCAAACTGTTACTTGTAACGAATGCTTCATCCTAGAAGAGTGAATATTGGGCAGCTAAGTGGACTAAGTGAACTGATCATTACCACAGAGATCATCAAGGTCGGATGAAAAAAAATTTGCCGAGTATTCAGAAAACCAGTAGTTTTTGGAAGCTTGGCACACCTTTCCAATGAAGGTGTTTTACGCAGTCTTTGCTTGTGGCTATTTCAAGAGGAAACAAACCACAAAGACAGAACTTAGAACTACTTTATTTTGTCAAGTTTCAAAGAGCTAGCACAAACCGTGTTTGATTTAGACTTAAAAAACACATCTATCTGTATAGGAGGAAATAGAGTGAAACCTAAAAATTCAAACTGTTACTGGTAACGAACGCTTCATCCTAGAAGAGTGAAAGTTGGGCAGCTAAGTGGACTTAGTGAACTGATCATTACCACAGAGATCATCAAGGTCGGATGAAAAAAAATTTGCTGAGTATTCAGAAAACCAGTAGTATTTTGGAAGCTTGGAACACCTTTCCAATGAATGTGTTTTACGCAGTCTTTGCTTGTGGCTATTTCAAGAGGAAACAAACCACAAAGACAGAACTTAGAACTACTTTATTTTGTCAAGTTTCAAGGAGCTAGCACAAACCGTGTTTGATTTAGACTTAAAAAACACATCTATCTGTATAGGAGGAAATAGAGTGAAACCTAAAAATTCAAACTGTTACTGGTAACGAACGCTTCATCCTAGAAGAGTGAAAATTGGGCAGCTAAGTGGACTTAGTGAACTGATCATTACCACAGAGATCATCAAGGTCGGATGAAAAAAAATTTGCCGAGTATTCAGAAAACCAGTAGTATTTTGGAAGCTTGGAACACCTTTCCAATAAAGGTGTTTTACGCAGTGTTTCCTTGTGGCTATTTCAAGAGGAAACAAACCACAAAGACAGAACTTAGAACTATTTTATTTTGTCAAGTTTCAAGGAGCTAGCACAAACCGTGTTTGATTTAGACTGAAAAAACACATCTATCTGTATAGGAGGAAATAGAGTGAAAATTAAAAATTCAAACTGTTACTGGTAACGAACGCTTCATCCTAGAAGAGTGAAAGTTGGGCAGCTAAGTGGACTTAGTGAACTGATCATTACCACAGAGATCATCAAGGTCGGATGAAAAAAATTTTGCCGAGTATTCAGAAAACAAGTAGTATTTTGGAAGCTTGGAACACCTTTCCAATGAATGTTTTTTACGCAGTGTTTGCTTGTGCCTATGTCAAGAAGAAACAAACCACAAAGACAGAACTTAGAACTGCTTTATTTTGTCAAGTTTCAAGGAGCTAGCACAAACCGTGTTTGATTTAGACTTCCAAACACATCTATATATATAGGAGGAAATAGAGTGAAACCTAAAAACTCAAACTGTTACTGGTAACGAACGCTTCATCCTAGAAGAGTGAAAATTGGGCAGCTAAGTGGACTTAGTGAACTGATCATTACCACAAAGATCATCAAGTTCGGATGAAAAAAAATTTGCTGAGTATTCAGAAAACCAGTAGTATTTTGGAAGCTTGGAACACCTTTCCAATGAATGTGTTTTACGCAGTCTTTGCTTGTGGCTATTTCAAGAGGAAACAACCACAAAGACAGAACTTAGAACTACTTTATTTTGTCAAGTTTCAAGGAGCTAGCACAAACCGTGTTTGATTTAGACTTAAAAAACACATCTATCTGTATAGGAGGAAATAGAGTGAAACCTAAAAATTCAAACTGTTACTGGTAACGAACGCTTCATCCTAGAAAAGTGAAAGTTGGGCAGCTAAGTGGACTTAGTGAACTGATCATTACCACAGAGATCATCAAGGTCGGATGAAAAAAAATTTGCCGAGTATTCAGAAAACCAGTAGTATTTTGGAAGCTTGGAACACCTTTCCAATGAATGTGTTTTACGCAGTCTTTGCTTGTGGCTATTTCAAGTGGAAACAAACCACAAAGACAGAACTTAGAACTACTTTATTTTGTCAAGTTTCAAGGAGCTAGCACAAACCGTGTTTGATTTAGACTTAAAAAACACATCTATCTGTATAGGAGGAAATAGAGTGAAACCTAAAAATTCAAACTGTTACTGGTAACGAACGCTTCATCCTAGAAGAGTGAAAGTTGGGCAGCCAAGTGGACTTAGTGAACTGATCATTACCACAGAGATCATCAAGGTCGGATTAAAAAAATTTGCCGAGTATTCAGAAAACCAGTAGTATTTTGGAAGCTTGGCACACCTTTCCAATGAATGTGTTTTACGCAGTCTTTGCTTGTGGCTATTTCAAGAGGAAACAAACCACAAAGACAGAACTTAGAACTACTTTATTTTGTCAAGTTTCAAGGAGCTAGCACAAACCGTGTTTGATTTAGACTTAAAAAACACATCTATCTGTATAGGAGGAAATAGAGTGAAACCTAAAAATTCAAACTGTTACTGGTAACGAACGCTTCATCCTAGAAGAGTGAAAATTGGGCAGCTAAGTGGACTTAGTGAACTGATCATTACCACAGAGATCATCAAAGTCGGATGAAAAAAAATTTACCGAGTATTCCGAAAACCAGTAGTTTTTTGGAAGCTTGGCACACCTTTTCAATGAATGTGTTTTACGCAGTCTTTGCTTGTGCCTATTTCAAGAGGAAACAAACCACAAAGACAGAACTTTGAACTACTTTATTTTGTCAAGTTTCAAGAAGCTAGCACAAACCGTGTTTGATTTAGACTTCCAAACACATCTATATATATAGGAGGAAATAGAGTGAAACCTAAAAACTCAAACTGTTACTGGTAACGAATGCTTCATCCTATAGAGTGAATATTGGGCAGCTAAGTGGACTAAGTGAACTGATCATTACCACAGAGATCATCAAGTTCGGAAAAAAAATTTGCCGAGTATTCAGAAAACCAGTAGTTTTTGGAAGCTTGGCACACCTTTCCAATGAAGGTGTTTTACGCAGTCTTTGCTTGTGGCTATTTCAAGAGGAAACAAACCACAAAGACAGAACTTAGAACTACTTTATTTTGTCAAGTTTCAAGGAGCTAGCACAAACCGTGTTGGATTTAGACTTAAAAAACACATCTATCTGTGTAGGAGGAAATAGAGTGAAACCTAAAAATTCAAACTGTTACTGGTAACGAACGCTTCATCCTAGAAGAGTGAAAATTGGGCAGCTAAGTGGACTTAGTGAACTGATCATTACCACAGAGATCATCAATGTCGGATGAAAAAAAATTTACCGAGTATTCCGAAAACCAGTAGTTTTTTGGAAGCTTGGCACACCTTTTCAATGAATGTGTTTTACGCAGTCTTTGCTTGTGCCTATTTCAAGAGGAAACAAACCACAAAGACAGAACTTAGAACTACTTTATTTTGTCAAGTTTCAAGAAGCTAGCACAAACCGTGTTTGATTTAGACTTCCAAACACATCTATATATATAGGAGGAAATAGAGTGAAACCTAAAAACTCAAACTGTTACTGGTAACGAATGCTTCATCCTAGAAGAGTGAATATTGGGCAGCTAAGTGGACTAAGTGAACTGATCATTACCACAGAGATCATCAAGGTCGGATGAAAAAAAATTTGCCGAGTATTCAGAAAACCAGTAGTTTTTGGAAGCTTGGCACACCTTTCCAATGAAGGTGTTTTACGCAGTCTTTGCTTGTGGCTATTTCAAGAGGAAACAAACCACAAAGACAGAACTTAGAACTACTTTATTTTGTCAAGTTTAAAAGAGCTAGCACAAACCGTGTTTGATTTAGACTTAAAAAACACATCTATCTGTATAGGAGGAAATAAAGTGAAACCTAAAAATTCAAACTGTTACTGGTAACGAACGCTTCATCCTAGAAGAGTGAAAGTTGGGCAGCTAAGTGGACTTAGTGAACTGATCATTACCACAGAGATCATCAAGGTCGGATGAAAAAAAATTTGCTGAGTATTCAGAAAACCAGTAGTATTTTGGAAGCTTGGAACACCTTTCCAATGAATGTGTTTTACGCAGTCTTTGCTTGTGGCTATTTCAAGAGGAAACAAACCACAAAGACAGAACTTAGAACTACTTTATTTTGTCAAGTTTCAAGGAGCTAGCACAAACCGTGTTTGATTTAGACTTAAAAAACATATCTATCTGTATAGGAGGAAATAGAGTGAAACCTAAAAATTCAAACTGTTACTGGTAACGAACGCTTCATCCTAGAAGAGTGAAAATTGGGCAACTAAGTGGACTTAGTGAACTGATCATTACCACAGAGATCATCAAGGTCGGATGAAAAAAAATTTGCCGAGTATTCAGAAAACCAGTAGTATTTTGGAAGCTTGGAACACCTTTCCAATAAAGGTGTTTTATGCAGTGTTTGCATGTGGCTATTTCAAGAGGAAACAAACCACAAAGACAGAACATAGAACTACTTTATTTTGTCAAGTTTCAAGGAGCTAGCACAAACCGTGTTTGATTTAGACTTAAAAAACACATCTATCTGTATAGGAGGAAATAGAGTGAAACATAAAAATTCAAACTGTTACTGGTAACGAAAGATTCATCCTAGAAGAGTGAAAGTTGGGCAGCTAAGTGGACTTAGTGAACTGATCATTACCACAGAGTTCATCAAGGTCGGATGAAAAAAAATTTGCCGAGTATTCAGAAAACCAGTAGTATTTTGGAAGCTTGGAACACCTTTCCAATAAAGGTGTTTCACGCAGTGTTTGCTTGTGGCTATTTCAAGAGGAAACAAACCACAAAGACAGAACTTAAAACTACTTTATTTTGTCAAGTTTCAAGGAGCTAGCACAAACCGTGTTTGATTTAGACTTAAAAAACACATCTATCTGTATAGGAGGAAATAGAGTGAAAATTAAAAATTCAAACTGTTACTGGTAACGAACGCTTCATCCTAGAAGAGTGAAAGTTGGGCAGCTAAGTGGACTTAGTGAACTGATCATTACCACAGAGATCATCAAGGTTGGATGAAAAAAATTTTGCCGAGTATTCAGAAAACCAGTAGTATTTTGGAAGCTTGGCACACCTTTTCAATAAATGTGTTTTAGGCAGTCTTTGCTTGTGGCTATTTCAAGAGGAAACAAACCACAAAGACAGAACTTAGAACTACTTTATTTTGTCAAGTTTCAAGGAGCTAGCACAAACCGTGTTTGATTTAGACTTAAAAAACACATCTATCTGTATAGGAGGAAATAGAGTGAAACCTAAAAATTCAAACTGTTACTGGTAACGAACGCTTCATCCTAGAAGAGTGAAAATTGGGCAGCTAAGTGGACTTAGTGAACTGATCATTACCACAGAGATCATCAAGGTCGGATGAAAAAAAATTTGCCGAGTATTCAGAAAACCAGTAGTATTTTGGAAGCTTGGAACACCTTTCCAATAAAGGTGTTTTACACAGTGTTTGCTTGTGGCTATTTCAAGAGGAAACAAACCACAAAGACAGAACTTAGAACTACTTTATTTTGTCAAGTTTCAAGGAGCTAGCACAAACCGTGTTTGATTTAGACTTAAAAAACACATCAATCTTTATAGGAGGAAATAGAGTGAAAATTAAAAATTCAAACTGTTACTGGTAACGAACGCTTCATCCTAGAAGAGTGAAAATTGGGCAGCTAAGTGGACTTAGTGAACTGATCATTACCACAGAGATCATCAAGGTCGGATGAAAAAAAATTTGCCGAGTATTCAGAAAACCAGTAGTATTTTGGAAGCTTGGAACCCCTTTCCAATGAATGTGTTTTACGCAGTCTTTGCTTGTGGCTATTTCAAGAGGAAACAAACCACAAAGACAGAACTTAGAACAGCTTTATTTTGTCAAGTTTCAAGGAGCTAGCACAAACCGTGTTTGATTTAGACTTAAAAAACACATCTATCTGTATAGGAGGAAATAGAGTGAAACCTAAAAATTCAAACTGTTACTGGTAACGAACGCTTCATCCTAGAAGAGTGAAAGTTGGGCAGCTAAGTGGACTTAGTGAACTGATCATTACCACAGAGATCATCAAGGTCGGATGAAAAAAAGTTTGCCGAGTATTCAGAAAACCAGTAGTATTTTGGAAGCTTGGCACACATTTCCAATGAATGTGTTTTACGCAGTCTTTGCTTGTGGCTATTTCAAGAGGAAACAAACCACAAAGACAGAACTTAGAACTACTTTATTTTGTCAAGTTTCAAGGAGCTAGCACAAACCGTGTTTGATTTAGACTTAAAAAACACATCTATCTGTATAGGAGGAAATAGAGTGAAACCTAAAAATTCAAACTGTTACTGGTAAGGAACGCTTCATCCTAGAAGATTGAAAATTGGGCAGCTAAGTGGACTTAGTGAACTGATCATTACCACAGAGAACATCAATGTCGGATGAAAAAAAATTTGCCGAGTATTCAGAAAACCAGTAGTATTTTGGAAGCTTGGAACACCTTTCCAATATAGGTGTTTTACACAGTGTTTGCTTGTGGCTATTTCAAGAGGAAACAAACCACAAAGACAGAACTTAGAACTACTTTACTTTGTCAAGTTTCAAGGAGCTAGCACAAACCGTGTTTGATTTAGACGTAAAAAACACATCTATCTGTATAGGAGGAAATAGAGTGAAACCTAAAAATTCAAACTGTTACTGGTAACGAACGCTTCATCCTAGAAGAGTGAAAGTTGGGCAGCTAAGTGGACTTAGTGAACTGATCATTACCACAGAGATCATCAAGGTTGGATGAAAAAAAATTTGCCGAGTATTCAGAAAACCAGTAGTATTTTGGAAGCTTGGAACACCTTTCCAATGAATGTGTTTTACGCAGTCTTTGCTTGTGGCTATTTCAAGAGGAAACAAACCACAAAGTCAGAACTTAGAACTACTTTATTTTGTCAAGTTTCAAGGAGCTAGCACAAACCGTGTTTGATTTAGACTTAAAAAACACATCTATCTGTATAGGAGGAAATAGAGTGAAACCTAAAATTTCAAACTGTTACTGGTAACGAACGCTTCATCCTAGAAGAGTGAAAGTTGGGCAGCTAAGTGGACTTAGTGAACTGATCATTACCACAGAGATCATCAAGGTCAGATGAAAAAAATTTTGCCGAGTATTCAGAAAACCAGTAGTATTTTGGAAGCTTGGCACACCTTTCCAATGAATGTGTTTTAGGCAGTCTTTGCATGTGGCTATTTCAAGAGGAAACAAACCACAAAGACAGAACTTAGAACTACTTTATTTTGTCAAGTTTCAAGGAGCTAGCACAAACCGTGTTTGATTTAGACTTAAAAAACACATCTATCTGTATAGGAGGAAATAGAGTGAAACCTAAAAATTCAAACTGTTACTGGTAACGAACGCTTCATCCTAGAAGAGTGATAGTTGGGCAGCTAAGTGGACTTAGTGAACTGATCATTACCACAGAGATCATCAAGGTCGGATGAAAAAAAATTTGCCGAGTATTCAGAAAACCAGTAGTATTTTGGAAGCTTGAAACACCTTTCCAATGAATGTGTTTTACGCAGTCTTTGCCAGTGGCTATTTCAAGAGGAAACAAACCACAAAGACAGAACTTAGAACTACTTTATTTTGTCAAGTTTCAAGGAGCTAGCACAAACCGTGTTTGATTTAGACTTAAAAAACACATCTATCTGTATAGGAGGAAATAGAGTGAAAAATAAAAATTCAAACTGTTACTGGTAACGAACGCTTCATCCTAGAAGAGTGAAAGTTGGGCAGCTAAGTGGACTTAGTGAACTGATCATTACCACAGAGATCATCAAGTTCGGATGAAAAAAAATTTGCCGAGTATTCAGAAAACCAGTAGTATTTTGGAAGCTTGGCACACCTTTCCAATAAATGTGTTTTAGGCAGTCTTTGCTTGTGGCTATTTCAAGAGGAAACAAACTACAAAGACAGAACTTAGAACTACTTTATTTTGTCAAGTTTCAAGGAGCTAGCACAAACCGTGTTTGATTTAGACTTAAAAAACACATCTATCTGTATAGGAGGAAATAGAGTGAAACCTAAAAATTCAAACTGTTACTGGTAACGAACGCTTCATCCTAGAAGAGTGAAAATTGGGCAGCTAAGTGGACTTAGTGAACTGATCATTACCACAGAGATCATCAAGGTCGGATGAAAAAAAATTTGCCGAGTATTCAGAAAACCAGTAGTATTTTGGAAGCTTGTGACACCTTTCCAATAAAGGTGTTTTACACAGTGTTTGCTTGTGGCTATTTCAAGAGGAAACAAACCACAAAGACAGAACTTAGAACTACTTTATTTTGTCAAGTTTCAAGGAGCTAGCACAAACCGTGTTTGATTTAGACTTAAAAAACACATCTATCTGTATAGGAGGAAATAGAGTGAAACCTAAAATTTCAAACTGTTACTGGTAACGAACGCTTCATCCTAGAAGAGTGAAAGTTGGGCAGCTAAGTGGACTTAGTGAACTGATCATTACCACAGAGATCATCAAGGTCGGATGAAAAAAAATTTGCCGAGTATTCAGAAATCCAGTAGTATTTTGGAAGCTTGGAACACCTTTCCAATAAAGGTGTTTTACGCAGTGTTTGCTTGTGGCTATTTCAAGAGGAAACAAACCACAAAGACAGAACTTAGAACTACTTTATTTTGTCAAGTTTCAAGGAGCTAGCACAAACCGTGTTTGATTTAGACTTAAAAAACACATCTATCTGTATAGGAGGAAATAGAGTGAAACCTAAAAATTCAAACTGTTACTGGTAACGAACGCTTCATCCTAGAAGAGTGAAAGTTGGGCAGCTAAGTGGACTTAGTGAACTGATCATTACCACAGAGATCATCAAGGTCGGATGAAAAAAAATTTGCCGAGTATTCAGAAAACTTGTAGTATTTTGGAAGCTTGGAACACCTTTACAATGAATGCGTTTTACGCAGTCTTTGCTTGTGGCTATTTCAAGAGGAAACAAACCACAAAGACAGAACTTAGAACTACTTTATTTTGTCAAGTTTCAAGGAGCTAGCACAAACCGTGTTTGATTTAGACTTAAAAAACACATCTATCTGTATAGGAGGAAATAGAGTGAAAATTAAAAATTCAAACTGTTACTGGTAACGAACGCTTCATCCTAGAAGAGTGAAAATTGGGCAGCTAAGTGGACTTAGTGAACTGATCATTACCACAGAGATCATCAAGGTCGGATGAAAAAAAATTTGCCGAGTATTCAGAAAACCAGTAGTATTTTGGAAGCTTGGAACACCTTTCCAATGAATGTGTTTTACGCAGTCTTTGCTTGTGGCTATTTCAAGAGGAAACAAACCACAAAGACAGAACTTAGAACTACTTTATTTTGTCAAATTTCAAGGAGCTAGCACAAACCGTGTTTGATTTAGACTTAAAAAACACATCTATCTCTATAGGAGGGAAATAGAGTGAAACCTAAAAATTCAAACTGTTACTGGTAACGAACGCTTCATCCTAGAAGAGTGAAAGTTGGGCAGCTAAGTGGACTTAGTGAACTGATCATTACCACAGAGATCATCAAGGTCGGATGAAAAAAATTTGCCGAGTATTCAGAAAACCAGTAGTATTTTGGAAGCTTGGAACACCTTTCCAATAAAGGTGTTTTACGCAGTGTTTGCTTGTGGCTATTTCAAGAGGAAACAAACCACAAAGACAGAACTTAGAACTACTTTATTTTGTCAAGTTTCAAGGAGCTAGCACAAACCGTGTTTGATTTAGACTTAAAAAACACATCTATCTGTATAGGAGGAAATAGAGTGAAACCTAAAAATTCAAACTGTTACTGGTAACGAACGCTTCATCCTAGAAGAGTGAAAGTTGGGCAGCTAAGTGGACTTAGTGAACTGATCATTACCACAGAGATCATCAAGGTCGGATGAAAAAAATTTTGCCGAGTATTCAGAAAACCAGTAGTATTTTGGAAGCTTGGAACACCTTTCCAATGAATGCGTTTTACGCAGTCTTTGCTTGTGGCTATTTCAAGAGGAAACAAACCACAAAGACAGAACTTAGAACTACTTTATTTTGTCAAGTTTCAAGGAGCTAGCAAAAACCGTGTTTGATTTAGACTTAAAAAACACATCTATCTGTATAGGAGGAAATAGAGTGAAAATTAAAAATTCAAACTGTTACTGGTAACGAACGCTTCATCCTAGAAGAGTGAAAGTTGGGCAGCTAAGTGGACTTAGTGAACTGATCATTACCACAGAGATCATCAAGGTCGGATGAAAAAAATTTTGCCGAGTATTCAGAAAACCAGTAGTATTTTGGAAGCTTGGAACACCTTTCCAATGAATGTGTTTTACGCAGTCTTTGCGTGTGCCTATTTCAAGAGGAAACAAACCACAAAGACAGAACTTAGAACTACTTTGTTTTGTCAAGTTTCAAGGAGCTTGCACAAACCGTGTTTGATTTAGACTTAAAAAACACATCTATCTGTATAGGAGGAAATAGAGTGAAACCTAAAAATTCAAACTGTTACTGGTAACGAACGCTTCATCCTAGAAGAGTGAAAATTGGGCAGCTAAGTGGGACTTAGTGCATTGATCATTACCACAGAGATCATCAAGGTCGGATGAAAAAAATTTTGCCGAGTATTCAGGAAACCAGTAGTATTTTGGAAGCTTGGAACACCTTTCCAATGAATGTGTTTTACGCAGTCTTTGCTTGTGCCTATTTCAAGAGGAAACAAACCACAAAGACAGAACTTAGAACTACTTTATTTTGTCAAGTTTCAAGGAGCTAGCACAAACCTGTGTTTGATTTAGACTTAAAAAACACATCTATCTGTATAGGAGGAAATAGAGTGAAACCTAAAAATTCAAACTGTTACTGGTAACGAACGCTTCATCCTAGAAGAGTGAAAATTGGGCAGCTAAGTGGACTTAGTGAACTGATCATTACCACAGAGATCATCAAGGTCGGATGAAAAAAAATTTGCCGAGTATTCAGAAAACCAGTAGTATTTTGGAAGCTTGGAACACCTTTCCAATAAAGGTGTTTTACGCAGTGTTTGCTTGTGTGCTATTTCAAGAGGATACAAACCACAAAGACAGAACTTAGAACTACTTTATTTTGTCAAGTTTCAAGGAGCTAGCACAAACCGTGTTTGATTTAGACTTAAAAAACATATCAATCTGTATAGGAGGAAATAGAGTGAAAATTAAAAATTCAAACTGTTACTGGTAACGAACGCTTCATCCTAGAAGAGTGAAAATTGGGCAGCTAAGTGGACTTAGTGAACTGATCATTACCACAGAGGTCATCAAGGTCGGATGAAAAAAAATTTGCCGAGTATTCAGAAAACCAGTAGTATTTTGGAAGCTTGGAACACCTTTCCAATGAATGTGTTTTACGCAGTCTTGCTTGTGGCTATTTCAAGAGGAAACAAACCACAAAGACAGAACTTAGAACTACTTTATTTTGTCAAATTTCAAGGAGCTAGCACAAACCGTGTTTGATTTAGACTTAAAAAACACATCTATCTGTATAGGAGGAAATAGAGTGAAACCTAAAAATTCAAACTGTTACTGGTAACGAACGCTTCATCCTAGAAGAGTGAAAGTTGGGCAGCTAAGTGGACTTAGTGAACTGATCATTACCACAGAGATCATCAAGGTCGGATGAAAAAAAATTTGCCGAGTATTCAGAAAACCAGTAGTATTTTGGAAGCTTGGAACACCTTTCCAATAAAGGTGTTTTACGCAGTGTTTGCTTGTGGCTATTTCAAGAGGAAACAAACCACAAAGACAGAACTTAGAACTACTTTATTTTGTCAAGTTTCAAGGAGCTAGCACAAACCGTGTTTGATTTAGACTTAAAAAACACATCTATCTGTATAGGAGGAAATAGAGTGAAACCTAAAAATTCAAACTGTTACTGGTAACGAACGCTTCATCCTAGAAGAGTGAAAGTTGGGCAGCTAAGTGGACTTAGTGAACTGATCATTACCACAGAGATCATCAAGTTCGGATGAAAAAAAATTTGCCGAGTATTCAGAAAACCTGTAGTATTTTGGAAGCTTGGAACACCTTTCCAATGAATGCATTTTACGCAGTCTTTGCTTTGTGGCTATTTCAAGAGGAAACAAACCAACAAAGACAGAACTTAGAACTACTTTATTTTGTCAAGTTTCAAGGAGCTAGCACAAACCGTGTTTGATTTAGACTTAAAAAACACATCTATCTGTATAGGAGGAAATAGAGTGAAAATAAAAATTCAAACTGTTACTGGTAACGAACGCTTCATCCTAGAAGAGTGAAAGTTGGGCAGCTAAGTGGACTTAGTGAACTGATCATTACCACAGAGATCATCAAGGTCGGATGAAAAAAATTTTGCCGAGTATTCAGAAAACCAGTAGTATTTTGGAAGCTTGGAACACCTTTCCAATGAATGTTTTTTACGCAGTCTTTGGTTGTGCCTATTTCAAGAGGAAACAAACCACAAAGACAGAACTTAGAACTACTTTATTTTGTCAAGTTTCAAGGAGCTTGCACAAACCGTGTTTGATTTAGACTTAAAAAATACATCTATCTGTATAGGAGGAAATAGAGTGAAACCTAAAAATTCAAACTGTTACTGGTAACGAACGCTTCATCCTAGAAGAGTGAAAATTGGGCAGCTAAGTGGACTTAGTGAACTGATCATTACCACAGAGATCATCAAGTTCGGATGAAAAAAAATTTGCCGAGTATTCAGAAAACCAGTAGTATTTTGGAAGCTTGGCACACCTTTCCAATAAATGTGTTTTAGGCAGTCTTTGCTTGTGGCTATTTCAAGAGGAAACAAACTACAAAGACAGAACTTAGAACTACTTTATTTTGTCAAGTTTCAAGGAGCTAGCACAAACCGTGTTTGATTTAGACTTAAAAAACACATCTATCTGTATAGGAGGAAATAGAGTGAAACCTAAAAATTCAAACTGTTACTGGTAACGAACGCTTCATCCTAGAAGAGTGAAAATTGGGCAGCTAAGTGGACTTAGTGAACTGATCATTACCACAGAGATCATCAAGGTCGGATGAAAAAAAATTTGCCGAGTATTCAGAAAACCAGTAGTATTTTGGAAGCTTGTGACACCTTTCCAATAAAGGTGTTTTACACAGTGTTTGCTTGTGGCTATTTCAAGAGGAAACAAACCACAAAGACAGAACTTAGAACTACTTTATTTTGTCAAGTTTCAAGGAGCTAGCACAAACCGTGTTTGATTTAGACTTAAAAAACACATCTATCTGTATAGGAGGAAATAGAGTGAAACCTAAAATTTCAAACTGTTACTGGTAACGAACGCTTCATCCTAGAAGAGTGAAAGTTGGGCAGCTAAGTGGACTTAGTGAACTGATCATTACCACAGAGATCATCAAGGTCGGATGAAAAAAAATTTGCCGAGTATTCAGAAATCCAGTAGTATTTTGGAAGCTTGGAACACCTTTCCAATAAAGGTGTTTTACGCAGTGTTTGCTTGTGGCTATTTCAAGAGGAAACAAACCACAAAGACAGAACTTAGAACTACTTTATTTTGTCAAGTTTCAAGGAGCTAGCACAAACCGTGTTTGATTTAGACTTAAAAAACACATCTATCTGTATAGGAGGAAATAGAGTGAAACCTAAAAATTCAAACTGTTACTGGTAACGAACGCTTCATCCTAGAAGAGTGAAAGTTGGGCAGCTAAGTGGACTTAGTGAACTGATCATTACCACAGAGATCATCAAGGTCGGATGAAAAAAAATTTGCCGAGTATTCAGAAAACTTGTAGTATTTTGGAAGCTTGGAACACCTTTACAATGAATGCGTTTTACGCAGTCTTTGCTTGTGGCTATTTCAAGAGGAAACAAACCACAAAGACAGAACTTAGAACTACTTTATTTTGTCAAGTTTCAAGGAGCTAGCACAAACCGTGTTTGATTTAGACTTAAAAAACACATCTATCTGTATAGGAGGAAATAGAGTGAAAATTAAAAATTCAAACTGTTACTGGTAACGAACGCTTCATCCTAGAAGAGTGAAAATTGGGCAGCTAAGTGGACTTAGTGAACTGATCATTACCACAGAGATCATCAAGGTCGGATGAAAAAAAATTTGCCGAGTATTCAGAAAACCAGTAGTATTTTGGAAGCTTGGAACACCTTTCCAATGAATGTGTTTTACGCAGTCTTTGCTTGTGGCTATTTCAAGAGGAAACAAACCACAAAGACAGAACTTAGAACTACTTTATTTTGTCAAATTTCAAGGAGCTAGCACAAACCGTGTTTGATTTAGACTTAAAAAACACATCTATCTCTATAGGAGGAAATAGAGTGAAACCTAAAAATTCAAACTGTTACTGGTAACGAACGCTTCATCCTAGAAGAGTGAAAGTTGGGCAGCTAAGTGGACTTAGTGAACTGATCATTACCACAGAGATCATCAAGGTCGGATGAAAAAAAATTTGCCGAGTATTCAGAAAACCAGTAGTATTTTGGAAGCTTGGAACACCTTTCCAATAAAGGTGTTTTACGCAGTGTTTGCTTGTGGCTATTTCAAGAGGAAACAAACCACAAAGACAGAACTTAGAACTACTTTATTTTGTCAAGTTTCAAGGAGCTAGCACAAACCGTGTTTGATTTAGACTTAAAAAACACATCTATCTGTATAGGAGGAAATAGAGTGAAACCTAAAAATTCAAACTGTTACTGGTAACGAACGCTTCATCCTAGAAGAGTGAAAGTTGGGCAGCTAAGTGGACTTAGTGAACTGATCATTACCACAGAGATCATCAAGGTCGGATGAAAAAAATTTTGCCGAGTATTCAGAAAACCAGTAGTATTTTGGAAGCTTGGAACACCTTTCCAATGAATGCGTTTTACGCAGTCTTTGCTTGTGGCTATTTCAAGAGGAAACAAACCACAAAGACAGAACTTAGAACTACTTTATTTTGTCAAGTTTCAAGGAGCTAGCAAAAACCGTGTTTGATTTAGACTTAAAAAACACATCTATCTGTATAGGAGGAAATAGAGTGAAAATTAAAAATTCAAACTGTTACTGGTAACGAACGCTTCATCCTAGAAGAGTGAAAGTTGGGCAGCTAAGTGGACTTAGTGAACTGATCATTACCACAGAGATCATCAAGGTCGGATGAAAAAAATTTTGCCGAGTATTCAGAAAACCAGTAGTATTTTGGAAGCTTGGAACACCTTTCCAATGAATGTGTTTTACGCAGTCTTTGCTTGTGCCTATTTCAAGAGGAAACAAACCACAAAGACAGAACTTAGAACTACTTTGTTTTGTCAAGTTTCAAGGAGCTTGCACAAACCGTGTTTGATTTAGACTTAAAAAACACATCTATCTGTATAGGAGGAAATAGAGTGAAACCTAAAAATTCAAACTGTTACTGGTAACGAACGCTTCATCCTAGAAGAGTGAAAATTGGGCAGCTAAGTGGACTTAGTGCATTGATCATTACCACAGAGATCATCAAGGTCGGATGAAAAAAATTTTGCCGAGTATTCAGGAAACCAGTAGTATTTTGGAAGCTTGGAACACCTTTCCAATGAATGTGTTTTACGCAGTCTTTGCTTGTGCCTATTTCAAGAGGAAACAAACCACAAAGACAGAACTTAGAACTACTTTATTTTGTCAAGTTTCAAGGAGCTAGCACAAACCGTGTTTGATTTAGACTTAAAAAACACATCTATCTGTATAGGAGGAAATAGAGTGAAACCTAAAAATTCAAACTGTTACTGGTAACGAACGCTTCATCCTAGAAGAGTGAAAATTGGGCAGCTAAGTGGACTTAGTGAACTGATCATTACCACAGAGATCATCAAGGTCGGATGAAAAAAAATTTGCCGAGTATTCAGAAAACCAGTAGTATTTTGGAAGCTTGGAACACCTTTCCAATAAAGGTGTTTTACGCAGTGTTTGCTTGTGGCTATTTCAAGAGGATACAAACCACAAAGACAGAACTTAGAACTACTTTATTTTGTCAAGTTTCAAGGAGCTAGCACAAACCGTGTTTGATTTAGACTTAAAAAACATATCAATCTGTATAGGAGGAAATAGAGTGAAAATTAAAAATTCAAACTGTTACTGGTAACGAACGCTTCATCCTAGAAGAGTGAAAATTGGGCAGCTAAGTGGACTTAGTGAACTGATCATTACCACAGAGGTCATCAAGGTCGGATGAAAAAAAATTTGCCGAGTATTCAGAAAACCAGTAGTATTTTGGAAGCTTGGAACACCTTTCCAATGAATGTGTTTTACGCAGTCTTTGCTTGTGGCTATTTCAAGAGGAAACAAACCACAAAGACAGAACTTAGAACTACTTTATTTTGTCAAATTTCAAGGAGCTAGCACAAACCGTGTTTGATTTAGACTTAAAAAACACATCTATCTGTATAGGAGGAAATAGAGTGAAACCTAAAAATTCAAACTGTTACTGGTAACGAACGCTTCATCCTAGAAGAGTGAAAGTTGGGCAGCTAAGTGGACTTAGTGAACTGATCATTACCACAGAGATCATCAAGGTCGGATGAAAAAAAATTTGCCGAGTATTCAGAAAACCAGTAGTATTTTGGAAGCTTGGAACACCTTTCCAATAAAGGTGTTTTACGCAGTGTTTGCTTGTGGCTATTTCAAGAGGAAACAAACCACAAAGACAGAACTTAGAACTACTTTATTTTGTCAAGTTTCAAGGAGCTAGCACAAACCGTGTTTGATTTAGACTTAAAAAACACATCTATCTGTATAGGAGGAAATAGAGTGAAACCTAAAAATTCAAACTGTTACTGGTAACGAACGCTTCATCCTAGAAGAGTGAAAGTTGGGCAGCTAAGTGGACTTAGTGAACTGATCATTACCACAGAGATCATCAAGTTCGGATGAAAAAAAATTTGCCGAGTATTCAGAAAACCTGTAGTATTTTGGAAGCTTGGAACACCTTTCCAATGAATGCATTTTACGCAGTCTTTGCTTGTGGCTATTTCAAGAGGAAACAAACCACAAAGACAGAACTTAGAACTACTTTATTTTGTCAAGTTTCAAGGAGCTAGCACAAACCGTGTTTGATTTAGACTTAAAAAACACATCTATCTGTATAGGAGGAAATAGAGTGAAAATTAAAAATTCAAACTGTTACTGGTAACGAACGCTTCATCCTAGAAGAGTGAAAGTTGGGCAGCTAAGTGGACTTAGTGAACTGATCATTACCACAGAGATCATCAAGGTCGGATGAAAAAAATTTTGCCGAGTATTCAGAAAACCAGTAGTATTTTGGAAGCTTGGAACACCTTTCCAATGAATGTTTTTTACGCAGTCTTTGGTTGTGCCTATTTCAAGAGGAAACAAACCACAAAGACAGAACTTAGAACTACTTTATTTTGTCAAGTTTCAAGGAGCTTGCACAAACCGTGTTTGATTTAGACTTAAAAAATACATCTATCTGTATAGGAGGAAATAGAGTGAAACCTAAAAATTCAAACTGTTACTGGTAACGAACGCTTCATCCTAGAAGAGTGAAAATTGGGCAGCTAAGTGGACTTAGTGAATTGATCATTACCACAGAGATCATCAAGGTCGGATGAAAAAAAATTTGCCGAGTATTCAGAAAACCAGTAGTATTTTGGAAGCTTGGAACACCTTTCCAATAAAGGTGTTTTACGCAGTGTTTGCTTGTGGCTATTTCAAGAGGAAACAAACCACAAAGACAGAACTTAGAACTACTTTATTTTGTCAAGTTTCAAGGAGCTAGCACAAACCGTGTTTGATTTAGACTTAAAAAACACATCAATCTGTATAGGAGGAAATAGAGTGAAAATTAAAAATTCAAACTGTTACTGGTAACGAACACTTCATCCTAGAAGAGTGAAAATTGGGCAGCTAAGTGGACTTAGTGAACTGATCATTACCACAGAGATCATCAAGGTCGGATGAAAAAAAATTTGCCGAGTATTCAGAAAACCAGTAGTATTTTGGAAGCTTGGAACACCTTTCCAATGAATGTGTTTTACGCAGTCTTTGCTTGTGGCTATTTCAAGAGGAAACAAACCACAAAGACAGAACTTAGAACTACTTTATTTTGTCAAATTTCAAGGAGCTAGCACAAACCGTGTTTGATTTAGACTTAAAAAACACATCTATCTGTATAGGAGGAAATAGAGTGAAACCTAAAAATTCAAACTGTTACTGGTAACGAACGCTTCATCCTAGAAGAGTGAAAGTTGGGCAGCTAAGTGGACTTAGTGAACTGATCATTACCACAGAGATCATCAAGGTCGGATGAAAAAAATTTTGCCGAGTATTCAGAAAACCAGTAGTATTTTGGAAGCTTGGAACACCTTTCCAATGAATGTGTTTTACGCAGTCTTTGCTTGTGCCTATTTCAAGAGGAAACAAACCACAAAGACAGAACTTAGAACTACTTTATTTTGTCAAGTTTCAAGGAGCTAGCACAAACCGTGTTTGATTTAGACTTAAAAAACACATCTATCTGTATAGGAGGAAATAGAGTGAAACCTAAAAATTCAAACTGTTACTGGTAACGAACGCTTCATCCTAGAAGAGTGAAAATTGGGCAGCTAAGTGGACTTAGTGAACTGATCATTACCACAGAGATCATCAAGGTCGGATGAAAAAAAATTTGCCGAGTATTCAGAAAACCAGTAGTATTTTGGAAGCTTGGAACACCTTTCCAATAAAGGTGTTTTACGCAGTCTTTGCTTGTGGCTATTTCAAGAGGAAACAAACCACAAAGACAGAACTTAGAACTACTTTATTTTGTCAAGTTTCAAGGAGCTAGCACAAACCGTGTTTGATTTAGACTTAAAAAACTCATCAATCTGTATAGGAGGAAAGAGAGTGAAAATTAAAAATTCAAACTGTTACTGGTAACGAACGTTTCATCCTAGAAGAGTGAAAATTGGGCAGCTAAGTGAACTTAGTGAACTGATCATTACCACAGAGATCATCAAGGTCGGATGAAAAAAATTTGCCGAGTATTCAGAAAACCAGTAGTATTTTGGAAGCTTGGAACACCTTTCCAATGAATGTGTTTTACGCAGTCTTTGCTTGTGGCTATTTCAAGAGGAAACAAACCACAAAGACAGAACTTAGAACTACTTTATTTTGTCAAATTTCAAGGAGCTAGCACAAACCGTGTTTGATTTAGACTTAAAAAACACATCTATCTGTATAGGAGGAAATAGAGTGAAACCTAAAAATTCAAACTGTTACTGGTAACGAACGCTTCATCCTAGAAGAGTGAAAGTTGGGCAGCTAAGTGGACTTAGTGAACTGATCATTACCACAGAGATCATCAAGGTCGGATGAAAAAAAATTTGCCGAGTATTCAGAAAACCAGTAGTATTTTGGAAGCTTGGAACACCTTTCCAATGAATGTGTTTTACGCAGTGTTTGCTTGTGGCTATTTCAAGAGGAAACAAACCACAAAGACAGAACTTAAAACTACTTTATTTTGTCAAGTTTCAAGGAGCTAGCACAAACCGTGTTTGATTTAGACTTAAAAAACACATCTATCTGTATAGGAGGAAATAGAGTGAAACCTAAAAATTCAAACTGTTACTGGTAACGAACGCTTCATCCTAGAAGAGTGAAAGTTGGGCAGCTAAGTGGACTTAGTGAACTGATTATTACCACAGAGATCATCAAGGTCGGATGAAAAAAAATTTGCCGAATATTCAGAAAACCAGGAGTATTTTGGAAGCTTGGAACACCTTTCCAATAAAGGTGTTTTACGCAGTGTTTGCTTGTGGCTATTTCAAGAGGAAACAAACCACAAAGACAGAACTTAGAACTACTTTATTTTGTCAAGTTTCAAGGAGCTAGCACAAACCGTGTTTGATTTAGACTTCCAAACACATCTATATATATAGGAGGAAATAGAGTGAAACCTAAAAACTCAAACTGTTACTGGTAACGAACGCTTCATCCTAGAAGAGTGAATATTGGGCAGCTAAGTGGACTAAGTGAACTGATCATTACCACAGAGATCATCAAGGTCGGATGAAAAAAAATTTGCCGAGTATTCAGAAAACCAGTAGTTTTTTGGAAGCTTGGCACACCTTTTCAATGAAGGTGTTTTACGCACTCTTTGCTTGTGGCTATTTCAAGAGGAAACAAACCACAAAGACAGAACTTAGAACTACTTTATTTTGTCAAGTTTCAAGGAGCTAGCACAAACCGTGTTTGATTTAGACTTAAAAAACACATCTATCTGTATAGGAGGAAATAGAGTGAAACCTAAAAATTCAAACTGTTACTGGTAACGAACGCTTCATCCTTGAAGAGTGAAAGTTGGGCAGCTAAGTGGACTTAGTGAACTGATCATTACCACAGAGATCATCAAGGTCGGATGAAAAAAAATTTGCCGAATATTCAGAAAACCAGTAGTATTTTGGAAGCTTGGAACACCTTTCCAATGAATGTGTTTTACGCAGTCTTTGCTTGTGGCTATTTCAAGAGGAAACAAACCACAAAGACAGAACTTAGAACTACTTTATTTTGTCAAGTTTCAAGGAGCTAGCACAAACCTTGTTTGATTTAGACTTAAAAAACATTTCTATCTGTATTGGAGGAAATAGAGTGAAACTTAAAAATTCAAACTGTTACTGGTAACGAACGCTTCATCCTAGAAGAGTGAAAATTGGGCAGCTAAGTGGACTTAGTGAACTGATCATTACCACAGAGATCATCAAGGTCGGATGAAAAAAAATTTGCCGAGTATTCAGAAAACCAGTAGTATTTTGGAAGCTTGGAACACCTTTCCAATAAAAATGTTTTACACAGTGTTTGCTTGTGGCTATTTCAAGAGGAAACAAACCACAAAGACAGAACTTAGAACTACTTTATTTTGTCAAGTTTCAAGGAGCTAGCACAAACCGTGTTTGATTTAGACTTAAAAAACACATCTATCTGTATAGGAGGAAATAGAGTGAAACCTAAAAATTCAAACTGTTACTGGTAACGAACGCTTCATCCTAGAAGAGTGAAAGTTGGGCAGCTAAGTGGACTTAGTGAACTGATCATTACCACAGAGATCATCAAGGTCGGATGAAAAAAAATTTGCCCAGTATTCAGAAAACCAGTAGTATTTTGGAAGCTTGGAACACCTTTCCAATAAAGGTGTTTTACGCAGTGTTTGCTTGTGGCTATTTCAAGAGGAAACAAACCACAAAGACAGAACCTAGTACTACTTTATTTTGTCAAGTTTCAAGGAGCTAGCACAAACCGTGTTTGATTTAGACGTAAAAAACACATCAATCTGTATAGGAGGAAATAGAGTGAAACCTAAAAATTCAAACTGTTACTGGTAACGAACGCTTCATCCTAGAAGAGTGAAAGTTGGGCAGCTAAGTGGACTTAGTGACCTGATCATTACCACAGAGATCATCAAGGTCGGATGAAAAAAAATTTGCCGAGTATTCCGAAAACCAGTAGTTTTTTGGAAGCTTGGCACACCTTTCCAATGAATGCGTTTTACGCAGTTTTTGCTTGTGCCTATTTCAAGAGGAAACAAACCACAAAGACAGAACTTAGAACAGCTTTATTTTGTCAAGTTTCAAAGAGCTAGCACAATCCGTGTTTGATTTAGACTTCCAAACACATCTACATATATAGGAGGAAATAGAGTGAAACCTAAAAACTCAAACTGTTACTGGTAACGAACGCTTCATCCTAGAAGAGTGAATATTGGGCAACTAAGTGGACTAAGTAAACTGATCATTACCACAGAGATCATCAATGTAGGATGAAAAAAAATTTGCCGAGTATTCAGAAAACCAGTAGTTTTTGGAAGCTTGGCACACCTTTCCAATGAAGGTGTTTTACGCAGTCTTTGCTTGTGGCTATTTCAAGAGGAAACAAACCACAAAGACAGAACTTAGAACTACTTTATTTTGTCAAGATTCAAGGAGCTAGCACAAACCGTGTTTGATTTAGACTTAAAAAACACATCTATCTATATAGGAGGAAATAGAGTGAAACCTAAAAATTCAAACTGTTACTGGTAACGAACGCTTCATCCTAGAAGAGTGAAAATTGGGCAGCTAAGTGGACTTAGTGAACTGATCATTACCACAGAGATCATCAAGGTCGGATAAAAAAAAATTTGCCGAGTATTCAGAAAACCAGTAGTATTTTGGAAGCTTGGAACACCTTTCCAATGAAGGTGTTTTACGCAGTCTTTGTTTGTGGCTATTTCAAGAGGAACCAAACCACAAAGACAGAACTTAGAACTACTTTATTTTGTCAAGTTTCAAGGAGCTAGCACAAACCGTGTTTGATTTAGACTTAAAAAACACATCTATCTGTATAGGAGGAAATAGAGTGAAACCTAAAAATTCAAACTGTTACTGGTAACGAACGCTTCATCCTAGAAGAGTGAAAGTTGGGCAGCTTAGTGGACTTAGTGAACTGATCATTACCACAGAGATCATCAAGGTCGGATGAAAAAAAGTTTGCCGAGTATTCAGAAAACCAGTAGTATTTTGGAAGCTTGGCACACCTTTCCAATGAATGTGTTTTACGCGGTCTTTGCTTGTGGCTATTTCAAGAGGAAACAAACCACAAAGACAGAACGTAGAACTACTTTATTTTGTCAAGTTTCAAGGAGCTAGCACAAACCGTGTTTGATTTAGACTTAAAAAACACATCTATCTGTATAGGAGGAAATAGAGTGAAACCTAAAAATTCAAACTGTTACTGGTAACGAACGCTTCATCCTAGAAGAGTGAAAATTGGGCAGCTAAGTGGACTTAGTGAACTGATCATTACCACAGAGATCATCAAGGTCGGATGAAAAAAAATTTGCCGAGTATTCAGAAAACCAGTAGTATTTTGGAAGCTTGTGACACCTTTCCAATAAAGGTGTTTTACACAGTGTTTGCTTGTGGCTATTTCAAGAGGAAACAAACCACAAAGACAGAACTTAGAACTACTTTATTTTGTCAAGTTTCAAGGAGCTAGCACAAACCGTGTTTGATTTAGACTTAAAAAACACATCTATCTGTATAGGAGGAAATAGAGTGAAACCTAAAATTTCAAACTGTTACTGGTAACGAACGCTTCATCCTAGAAGAGTGAAAGTTGGGCAGCTAAGTGGACTTAGTGAACTGATCATTACCACAGAGATCATCAAGGTCGGATGAAAAAAAATTTGCCGAGTATTCAGAAATCCAGTAGTATTTTGGAAGCTTGGAACACCTTTCCAATAAAGGTGTTTTACGCAGTGTTTGCTTGTGGCTATTTCAAGAGGAAACAAACCACAAAGACAGAACTTAGAACTACTTTATTTTGTCAAGTTTCAAGGAGCTAGCACAAACCGTGTTTGATTTAGACTTAAAAAACACATCTATCTGTATAGGAGGAAATAGAGTGAAACCTAAAAATTCAAACTGTTACTGGTAACGAACGCTTCATCCTAGAAGAGTGAAAGTTGGGCAGCTAAGTGGACTTAGTGAACTGATCATTACCACAGAGATCATCAAGGTCGGATGAAAAAAAATTTGCCGAGTATTCAGAAAACTTGTAGTATTTTGGAAGCTTGGAACACCTTTACAATGAATGCGTTTTACGCAGTCTTTGCTTGTGGCTATTTCAAGAGGAAACAAACCACAAAGACAGAACTTAGAACTACTTTATTTTGTCAAGTTTCAAGGAGCTAGCACAAACCGTGTTTGATTTAGACTTAAAAAACACATCTATCTGTATAGGAGGAAATAGAGTGAAAATTAAAAATTCAAACTGTTACTGGTAACGAACGCTTCATCCTAGAAGAGTGAAAATTGGGCAGCTAAGTGGACTTAGTGAACTGATCATTACCACAGAGATCATCAAGGTCGGATGAAAAAAAATTTGCCGAGTATTCAGAAAACCAGTAGTATTTTGGAAGCTTGGAACACCTTTCCAATGAATGTGTTTTACGCAGTCTTTGCTTGTGGCTATTTCAAGAGGAAACAAACCACAAAGACAGAACTTAGAACTACTTTATTTTGTCAAATTTCAAGGAGCTAGCACAAACCGTGTTTGATTTAGACTTAAAAAACACATCTATCTCTATAGGAGGAAATAGAGTGAAACCTAAAAATTCAAACTGTTACTGGTAACGAACGCTTCATCCTAGAAGAGTGAAAGTTGGGCAGCTAAGTGGACTTAGTGAACTGATCATTACCACAGAGATCATCAAGGTCGGATGAAAAAAAATTTGCCGAGTATTCAGAAAACCAGTAGTATTTTGGAAGCTTGGAACACCTTTCCAATAAAGGTGTTTTACGCAGTGTTTGCTTGTGGCTATTTCAAGAGGAAACAAACCACAAAGACAGAACTTAGAACTACTTTATTTTGTCAAGTTTCAAGGAGCTAGCACAAACCGTGTTTGATTTAGACTTAAAAAACACATCTATCTGTATAGGAGGAAATAGAGTGAAACCTAAAAATTCAAACTGTTACTGGTAACGAACGCTTCATCCTAGAAGAGTGAAAGTTGGGCAGCTAAGTGGACTTAGTGAACTGATCATTACCACAGAGATCATCAAGGTCGGATGAAAAAAATTTTGCCGAGTATTCAGAAAACCAGTAGTATTTTGGAAGCTTGGAACACCTTTCCAATGAATGCGTTTTACGCAGTCTTTGCTTGTGGCTATTTCAAGAGGAAACAAACCACAAAGACAGAACTTAGAACTACTTTATTTTGTCAAGTTTCAAGGAGCTAGCAAAAACCGTGTTTGATTTAGACTTAAAAAACACATCTATCTGTATAGGAGGAAATAGAGTGAAAATTAAAAATTCAAACTGTTACTGGTAACGAACGCTTCATCCTAGAAGAGTGAAAGTTGGGCAGCTAAGTGGACTTAGTGAACTGATCATTACCACAGAGATCATCAAGGTCGGATGAAAAAAATTTTGCCGAGTATTCAGAAAACCAGTAGTATTTTGGAAGCTTGGAACACCTTTCCAATGAATGTGTTTTACGCAGTCTTTGCTTGTGCCTATTTCAAGAGGAAACAAACCACAAAGACAGAACTTAGAACTACTTTGTTTTGTCAAGTTTCAAGGAGCTTGCACAAACCGTGTTTGATTTAGACTTAAAAAACACATCTATCTGTATAGGAGGAAATAGAGTGAAACCTAAAAATTCAAACTGTTACTGGTAACGAACGCTTCATCCTAGAAGAGTGAAAATTGGGCAGCTAAGTGGACTTAGTGCATTGATCATTACCACAGAGATCATCAAGGTCGGATGAAAAAAATTTTGCCGAGTATTCAGGAAACCAGTAGTATTTTGGAAGCTTGGAACACCTTTCCAATGAATGTGTTTTACGCAGTCTTTGCTTGTGCCTATTTCAAGAGGAAACAAACCACAAAGACAGAACTTAGAACTACTTTATTTTGTCAAGTTTCAAGGAGCTAGCACAAACCGTGTTTGATTTAGACTTAAAAAACACATCTATCTGTATAGGAGGAAATAGAGTGAAACCTAAAAATTCAAACTGTTACTGGTAACGAACGCTTCATCCTAGAAGAGTGAAAATTGGGCAGCTAAGTGGACTTAGTGAACTGATCATTACCACAGAGATCATCAAGGTCGGATGAAAAAAAATTTGCCGAGTATTCAGAAAACCAGTAGTATTTTGGAAGCTTGGAACACCTTTCCAATAAAGGTGTTTTACGCAGTGTTTGCTTGTGGCTATTTCAAGAGGATACAAACCACAAAGACAGAACTTAGAACTACTTTATTTTGTCAAGTTTCAAGGAGCTAGCACAAACCGTGTTTGATTTAGACTTAAAAAACATATCAATCTGTATAGGAGGAAATAGAGTGAAAATTAAAAATTCAAACTGTTACTGGTAACGAACGCTTCATCCTAGAAGAGTGAAAATTGGGCAGCTAAGTGGACTTAGTGAACTGATCATTACCACAGAGGTCATCAAGGTCGGATGAAAAAAAATTTGCCGAGTATTCAGAAAACCAGTAGTATTTTGGAAGCTTGGAACACCTTTCCAATGAATGTGTTTTACGCAGTCTTTGCTTGTGGCTATTTCAAGAGGAAACAAACCACAAAGACAGAACTTAGAACTACTTTATTTTGTCAAATTTCAAGGAGCTAGCACAAACCGTGTTTGATTTAGACTTAAAAAACACATCTATCTGTATAGGAGGAAATAGAGTGAAACCTAAAAATTCAAACTGTTACTGGTAACGAACGCTTCATCCTAGAAGAGTGAAAGTTGGGCAGCTAAGTGGACTTAGTGAACTGATCATTACCACAGAGATCATCAAGGTCGGATGAAAAAAAATTTGCCGAGTATTCAGAAAACCAGTAGTATTTTGGAAGCTTGGAACACCTTTCCAATAAAGGTGTTTTACGCAGTGTTTGCTTGTGGCTATTTCAAGAGGAAACAAACCACAAAGACAGAACTTAGAACTACTTTATTTTGTCAAGTTTCAAGGAGCTAGCACAAACCGTGTTTGATTTAGACTTAAAAAACACATCTATCTGTATAGGAGGAAATAGAGTGAAACCTAAAAATTCAAACTGTTACTGGTAACGAACGCTTCATCCTAGAAGAGTGAAAGTTGGGCAGCTAAGTGGACTTAGTGAACTGATCATTACCACAGAGATCATCAAGTTCGGATGAAAAAAAATTTGCCGAGTATTCAGAAAACCTGTAGTATTTTGGAAGCTTGGAACACCTTTCCAATGAATGCATTTTACGCAGTCTTTGCTTGTGGCTATTTCAAGAGGAAACAAACCACAAAGACAGAACTTAGAACTACTTTATTTTGTCAAGTTTCAAGGAGCTAGCACAAACCGTGTTTGATTTAGACTTAAAAAACACATCTATCTGTATAGGAGGAAATAGAGTGAAAATTAAAAATTCAAACTGTTACTGGTAACGAACGCTTCATCCTAGAAGAGTGAAAGTTGGGCAGCTAAGTGGACTTAGTGAACTGATCATTACCACAGAGATCATCAAGGTCGGATGAAAAAAATTTTGCCGAGTATTCAGAAAACCAGTAGTATTTTGGAAGCTTGGAACACCTTTCCAATGAATGTTTTTTACGCAGTCTTTGGTTGTGCCTATTTCAAGAGGAAACAAACCACAAAGACAGAACTTAGAACTACTTTATTTTGTCAAGTTTCAAGGAGCTTGCACAAACCGTGTTTGATTTAGACTTAAAAAATACATCTATCTGTATAGGAGGAAATAGAGTGAAACCTAAAAATTCAAACTGTTACTGGTAACGAACGCTTCATCCTAGAAGAGTGAAAATTGGGCAGCTAAGTGGACTTAGTGAATTGATCATTACCACAGAGATCATCAAGGTCGGATGAAAAAAAATTTGCCGAGTATTCAGAAAACCAGTAGTATTTTGGAAGCTTGGAACACCTTTCCAATAAAGGTGTTTTACGCAGTGTTTGCTTGTGGCTATTTCAAGAGGAAACAAACCACAAAGACAGAACTTAGAACTACTTTATTTTGTCAAGTTTCAAGGAGCTAGCACAAACCGTGTTTGATTTAGACTTAAAAAACACATCAATCTGTATAGGAGGAAATAGAGTGAAAATTAAAAATTCAAACTGTTACTGGTAACGAACACTTCATCCTAGAAGAGTGAAAATTGGGCAGCTAAGTGGACTTAGTGAACTGATCATTACCACAGAGATCATCAAGGTCGGATGAAAAAAAATTTGCCGAGTATTCAGAAAACCAGTAGTATTTTGGAAGCTTGGAACACCTTTCCAATGAATGTGTTTTACGCAGTCTTTGCTTGTGGCTATTTCAAGAGGAAACAAACCACAAAGACAGAACTTAGAACTACTTTATTTTGTCAAATTTCAAGGAGCTAGCACAAACCGTGTTTGATTTAGACTTAAAAAACACATCTATCTGTATAGGAGGAAATAGAGTGAAACCTAAAAATTCAAACTGTTACTGGTAACGAACGCTTCATCCTAGAAGAGTGAAAGTTGGGCAGCTAAGTGGACTTAGTGAACTGATCATTACCACAGAGATCATCAAGGTCGGATGAAAAAAATTTTGCCGAGTATTCAGAAAACCAGTAGTATTTTGGAAGCTTGGAACACCTTTCCAATGAATGTGTTTTACGCAGTCTTTGCTTGTGCCTATTTCAAGAGGAAACAAACCACAAAGACAGAACTTAGAACTACTTTATTTTGTCAAGTTTCAAGGAGCTAGCACAAACCGTGTTTGATTTAGACTTAAAAAACACATCTATCTGTATAGGAGGAAATAGAGTGAAACCTAAAAATTCAAACTGTTACTGGTAACGAACGCTTCATCCTAGAAGAGTGAAAATTGGGCAGCTAAGTGGACTTAGTGAACTGATCATTACCACAGAGATCATCAAGGTCGGATGAAAAAAAATTTGCCGAGTATTCAGAAAACCAGTAGTATTTTGGAAGCTTGGAACACCTTTCCAATAAAGGTGTTTTACGCAGTCTTTGCTTGTGGCTATTTCAAGAGGAAACAAACCACAAAGACAGAACTTAGAACTACTTTATTTTGTCAAGTTTCAAGGAGCTAGCACAAACCGTGTTTGATTTAGACTTAAAAAACTCATCAATCTGTATAGGAGGAAAGAGAGTGAAAATTAAAAATTCAAACTGTTACTGGTAACGAACGTTTCATCCTAGAAGAGTGAAAATTGGGCAGCTAAGTGAACTTAGTGAACTGATCATTACCACAGAGATCATCAAGGTCGGATGAAAAAAATTTGCCGAGTATTCAGAAAACCAGTAGTATTTTGGAAGCTTGGAACACCTTTCCAATGAATGTGTTTTACGCAGTCTTTGCTTGTGGCTATTTCAAGAGGAAACAAACCACAAAGACAGAACTTAGAACTACTTTATTTTGTCAAATTTCAAGGAGCTAGCACAAACCGTGTTTGATTTAGACTTAAAAAACACATCTATCTGTATAGGAGGAAATAGAGTGAAACCTAAAAATTCAAACTGTTACTGGTAACGAACGCTTCATCCTAGAAGAGTGAAAGTTGGGCAGCTAAGTGGACTTAGTGAACTGATCATTACCACAGAGATCATCAAGGTCGGATGAAAAAAAATTTGCCGAGTATTCAGAAAACCAGTAGTATTTTGGAAGCTTGGAACACCTTTCCAATGAATGTGTTTTACGCAGTGTTTGCTTGTGGCTATTTCAAGAGGAAACAAACCACAAAGACAGAACTTAAAACTACTTTATTTTGTCAAGTTTCAAGGAGCTAGCACAAACCGTGTTTGATTTAGACTTAAAAAACACATCTATCTGTATAGGAGGAAATAGAGTGAAACCTAAAAATTCAAACTGTTACTGGTAACGAACGCTTCATCCTAGAAGAGTGAAAGTTGGGCAGCTAAGTGGACTTAGTGAACTGATTATTACCACAGAGATCATCAAGGTCGGATGAAAAAAAATTTGCCGAATATTCAGAAAACCAGGAGTATTTTGGAAGCTTGGAACACCTTTCCAATAAAGGTGTTTTACGCAGTGTTTGCTTGTGGCTATTTCAAGAGGAAACAAACCACAAAGACAGAACTTAGAACTACTTTATTTTGTCAAGTTTCAAGGAGCTAGCACAAACCGTGTTTGATTTAGACTTCCAAACACATCTATATATATAGGAGGAAATAGAGTGAAACCTAAAAACTCAAACTGTTACTGGTAACGAACGCTTCATCCTAGAAGAGTGAATATTGGGCAGCTAAGTGGACTAAGTGAACTGATCATTACCACAGAGATCATCAAGGTCGGATGAAAAAAAATTTGCCGAGTATTCAGAAAACCAGTAGTTTTTTGGAAGCTTGGCACACCTTTTCAATGAAGGTGTTTTACGCACTCTTTGCTTGTGGCTATTTCAAGAGGAAACAAACCACAAAGACAGAACTTAGAACTACTTTATTTTGTCAAGTTTCAAGGAGCTAGCACAAACCGTGTTTGATTTAGACTTAAAAAACACATCTATCTGTATAGGAGGAAATAGAGTGAAACCTAAAAATTCAAACTGTTACTGGTAACGAACGCTTCATCCTTGAAGAGTGAAAGTTGGGCAGCTAAGTGGACTTAGTGAACTGATCATTACCACAGAGATCATCAAGGTCGGATGAAAAAAAATTTGCCGAATATTCAGAAAACCAGTAGTATTTTGGAAGCTTGGAACACCTTTCCAATGAATGTGTTTTACGCAGTCTTTGCTTGTGGCTATTTCAAGAGGAAACAAACCACAAAGACAGAACTTAGAACTACTTTATTTTGTCAAGTTTCAAGGAGCTAGCACAAACCTTGTTTGATTTAGACTTAAAAAACATTTCTATCTGTATTGGAGGAAATAGAGTGAAACTTAAAAATTCAAACTGTTACTGGTAACGAACGCTTCATCCTAGAAGAGTGAAAATTGGGCAGCTAAGTGGACTTAGTGAACTGATCATTACCACAGAGATCATCAAGGTCGGATGAAAAAAAATTTGCCGAGTATTCAGAAAACCAGTAGTATTTTGGAAGCTTGGAACACCTTTCCAATAAAAATGTTTTACACAGTGTTTGCTTGTGGCTATTTCAAGAGGAAACAAACCACAAAGACAGAACTTAGAACTACTTTATTTTGTCAAGTTTCAAGGAGCTAGCACAAACCGTGTTTGATTTAGACTTAAAAAACACATCTATCTGTATAGGAGGAAATAGAGTGAAACCTAAAAATTCAAACTGTTACTGGTAACGAACGCTTCATCCTAGAAGAGTGAAAGTTGGGCAGCTAAGTGGACTTAGTGAACTGATCATTACCACAGAGATCATCAAGGTCGGATGAAAAAAAATTTGCCCAGTATTCAGAAAACCAGTAGTATTTTGGAAGCTTGGAACACCTTTCCAATAAAGGTGTTTTACGCAGTGTTTGCTTGTGGCTATTTCAAGAGGAAACAAACCACAAAGACAGAACCTAGTACTACTTTATTTTGTCAAGTTTCAAGGAGCTAGCACAAACCGTGTTTGATTTAGACGTAAAAAACACATCAATCTGTATAGGAGGAAATAGAGTGAAACCTAAAAATTCAAACTGTTACTGGTAACGAACGCTTCATCCTAGAAGAGTGAAAGTTGGGCAGCTAAGTGGACTTAGTGACCTGATCATTACCACAGAGATCATCAAGGTCGGATGAAAAAAAATTTGCCGAGTATTCCGAAAACCAGTAGTTTTTTGGAAGCTTGGCACACCTTTCCAATGAATGCGTTTTACGCAGTTTTTGCTTGTGCCTATTTCAAGAGGAAACAAACCACAAAGACAGAACTTAGAACAGCTTTATTTTGTCAAGTTTCAAAGAGCTAGCACAATCCGTGTTTGATTTAGACTTCCAAACACATCTACATATATAGGAGGAAATAGAGTGAAACCTAAAAACTCAAACTGTTACTGGTAACGAACGCTTCATCCTAGAAGAGTGAATATTGGGCAACTAAGTGGACTAAGTAAACTGATCATTACCACAGAGATCATCAATGTAGGATGAAAAAAAATTTGCCGAGTATTCAGAAAACCAGTAGTTTTTGGAAGCTTGGCACACCTTTCCAATGAAGGTGTTTTACGCAGTCTTTGCTTGTGGCTATTTCAAGAGGAAACAAACCACAAAGACAGAACTTAGAACTACTTTATTTTGTCAAGATTCAAGGAGCTAGCACAAACCGTGTTTGATTTAGACTTAAAAAACACATCTATCTATATAGGAGGAAATAGAGTGAAACCTAAAAATTCAAACTGTTACTGGTAACGAACGCTTCATCCTAGAAGAGTGAAAATTGGGCAGCTAAGTGGACTTAGTGAACTGATCATTACCACAGAGATCATCAAGGTCGGATAAAAAAAAATTTGCCGAGTATTCAGAAAACCAGTAGTATTTTGGAAGCTTGGAACACCTTTCCAATGAAGGTGTTTTACGCAGTCTTTGTTTGTGGCTATTTCAAGAGGAACCAAACCACAAAGACAGAACTTAGAACTACTTTATTTTGTCAAGTTTCAAGGAGCTAGCACAAACCGTGTTTGATTTAGACTTAAAAAACACATCTATCTGTATAGGAGGAAATAGAGTGAAACCTAAAAATTCAAACTGTTACTGGTAACGAACGCTTCATCCTAGAAGAGTGAAAGTTGGGCAGCTTAGTGGACTTAGTGAACTGATCATTACCACAGAGATCATCAAGGTCGGATGAAAAAAAGTTTGCCGAGTATTCAGAAAACCAGTAGTATTTTGGAAGCTTGGCACACCTTTCCAATGAATGTGTTTTACGCGGTCTTTGCTTGTGGCTATTTCAAGAGGAAACAAACCACAAAGACAGAACGTAGAACTACTTTATTTTGTCAAGTTTCAAGGAGCTAGCACAAACCGTGTTTGATTTAGACTTAAAAAACACATCTATCTGTATAGGAGGAAATAGAGTGAAACCTAAAAATTCAAACTGTTACTGGTAACGAACGCTTCATCCTAGAAGAGTGAAAATTGGGCAGCTAAGTGGACTAAGTGAACTGATCATTACCACAGAGATCATCAAGGTCGGATGAAAAAAAATTTGCCGATTATTCAGAAAACCTGTAGTATTTTGGAAGCTTGGAACACCTTTCCAATAAAGGTGTTTTACGCAGTGTTTGCTTGTGGCTATTTCAAGAGGAAACAAACCAAAAAGACAGAACTGAGAACTACTTTATTTTGTCAAGTTTCAAGGAGCTAGCACAAACCGTGTTTGATTTAGACTTAAAAAGCACATCTATCTGTATAGGAGGAAATAGAGTGAAACCTAAAAATTCAAACTGTTACTGGTAACGAACGCTTCATCCTAGAAGAGTGAAAGTTGGGCAGCTAAGTGGACTTAGTGAACTGATCATTACCACAGAGATCATCAAGGTCGGATGAAAAAAAATTTGCCGAGTATTCCGAAAACCAGTAGTTTTTTGGAAGCTTGGCACACCTTTCCAATGAATGCGTTTTACGCAGTTTTTGCTTGTGCCTATTTCAAGAGGAAACAAACCACAAAGACAGAACTTAGAACAGCTTTATTTTGTCAAGTTTCAAGGAGCTAGCACAAACCGTGTTTGATTTAGACTTCCAAACACATCTATATATATAGGAGGAAATAGAGTGAAACCTAAAAACTCAAACTGTTACTGGTAACGAATGCTTCATCCTAGAAGAATGAATATTGGGCAACTAAGTGGACTAAGTAAACTGATCATTACCACAGAGATCATCAATGTTGGATGAAAAAAAATTTGCCGAGTATTCAGAAAACCAGTAGTTTTTGGAAGCTTGGCACACCTTTCCAATGAAGGTGTTTTACGCAGTCTTTGCTTGTGGCTATTTCAAGAGGAAACAAACCACAAAGACAGAAATTAGAACTACTTTATTTTGTCAAGATTCAAGGAGATAGCACAAACCGTGTTTGATTTAGACTTAAAAAACACATCTATCTGTATAGGAGGAAATAGAGTGAAACCTAAAAATTCAAACTGTTACTGGTAACGAACGCTTCATCCTAGAAGAGTGAAAATTGGGCAGCTAAGTGGACTTAGTGAACTGATCATTACCACAGAGATCATCAAGGTCGGATGAAAAAAAATTTGCTGACTATTCAGAAAACCAGTAGTATTTTGGAAGCTTAGAACACCTTTCCAATAAAGGTGTTTTACGCAGTCTTTGCTTGTGGCTATTTCAAGAGGAAACAAACCACAAAGACAGAACTTAGAACTACTTTATTTTGTCAAGTTTCAAGGAGCTAGCACAAACCGTGTTTGATTTAGACTTAAAAAACACATCTATCTGTTTGGAGGAAATAGAGTGAAACCTAAAAATTCAAACTGTTACTGGTAACGAACGCTTCATCCTAGAAGAGTGAAAGTTGGGCAGCTAAGTGGACTAAGTAAACTGATCATTACCACAGAGATCATCAAGGTCGGATAAAAAAAATTTGCCGAGTATTCAGAAAACCAGTAGTTTTTTGGAAGCTTGGCACACCTTTCCAATGAAGGTGTTTTACGCAGTCTTTGCTTGTGGCTATTTCAAGAGGAAACAAACCACAAAGACAGAGCTTAGAACTACTTTATTTTGTCAAGTTTCAAGGAGCTAGCACAAACCGTGTTTGATTTAGACTTAAAAAACACATCTATCTGTATAGGAGGAAATAGAGTGAAACCTAAAAATTCAAACTGTTACTGGTAACGAACGCTTCATCCTAGAAGAGTGAAAGTTGGGCAGCTAAGTGGACTTAGTGAACTGATCATTACCACAGAGATCATCAAGGTCGGATGAAAAAAAATTGCCGAGTATTCAGAAAAACAGTAGTATTTTGGAAGCTTGGAACACCTTTCCAATGAATGTGTTTTACGCAGTCTTTGCTTGTGGCTATTTCAAGAGGAAACAAACCACAAAGACAGAACTTAGAACAGCTTTATTTTGTCAAGTTTCAAGGAGCTAGAACAAACCGTGATTGATTTAGACTTAAAAAACACATCTATCTGTATAGGAGGAAATAGAGTGAAACCTAAAAATTCAAACTGTTACTGGTAACGAACGCTTCATCCTAGAAGAGTGAAAATTGGGCAGCTAAGTGGACTTAGTGAACTGATCATTACCACAGAGATCATCAAGGTCAGATGAAAAAAAATTTGCCGAGTATTCCGAAAACTAGTAGTTTTTTGGAAGCTTGGCACACCTTTCCAATGAATGTGTTTTACGCAGTCTTTGCTTGTGCCTATTTCAAGAGGAAACAAACCACAAAGACAGAACATAGAACTACTTTATTTTGTCAAGTTTCAAGGAGCTAGCACAAACCGTGTTTGATTTAGACTTCCAAACACATCTATATATATAGGAGGAAATAGAGTGAAACCTAAAAACTCAAACTGTTTCTGGTAACGAACGCTTCATCCTAGAAGAGTGAATATTGGGCAGCTAAGTGGACCATGTGAACTGATCATTACCACAGAGATCATCAAGGTCGGATGAAAAAAAATTTGCCGAGTATTCAGAAAACCAGTAGTTTTTTGGAAGCTTGGCACACCTTTCCAATGAAGGTGTTTTACGCAGTCTTTGCTTGTGGCTATTTCAAGAGGAAACAAACCACAAAGACAGAACTTAGAACTACTTTATTTTGTCAAGTTTCAAGGAGCTAGCACAAACCGTGTTTGATTTAGACTTAAAAAACACATCTATCTGTATTGGAGGAAATAGAGTGAAACCTAAAAATTCAAACTGTTACTGGTAACGAACGTTTCATCCTAGAAGAGTAAAAATTGGGCAGCTAAGTGGACTTAGTGAACTGATCATTACCACAGAGATCATCAAGGTCGGATGAAAAAAAATTTGCCGACTATTCAGAAAACCAGTAGTATTTTGGAAGCTTGGCACACCTTTCCAATAAAGGTGTTTTACGCAGTCTTTGCCTGTGGCTATTTCAAGAGGAAACAAACCACAAAGACAGAACATAGAACTACTTTATTTTGTAAAGTTTCAAGGAGCTAGCACAAACCGTGTTTGATTTAGACTTCCAAACACATCTATATATATAGGAGGAAATAGAGTGAAACCTAAAAACTCAAACTGTTTCTGGTAACGAACGCTTCATCCTAGAAGAGTGAATATTGGGCAGCTAAGTGGACTAAGTGAACTGATCATTACCACAGAGATCATCAAGGTCGGATGAAAAAAAATTTGCCGAGTATTCAGAAAACCAGTAGTTTTTTGGAAGCTTGGCACACCTTTCCGATGAAGGTGTTTTACGCAGTCTTTGCTTGTGGCTATTTCAAGAGGAAACAAACCACAAAGACAGAACTTAGAACTACTTTATTTTGTCAAGTTTCAAGGAGCTAGCACAAACCGTGTTTGATTTAGACTTAAAAAACACATCTATCTGTATAGGAGGAAATAGAGTGAAACCTAAAAATTCAAACTGTTACTGGTAACGAACGCTTCATCCTAGAAGAGTGAAAATTGGGCAGCTAAGTGGACTTAGTGAACTGATCATTACCACAGAGATCATCAAGGTCGGATGAAAAAAAATTTGCCGAGTATTCAGAAAACCAGTAGTATTTTGGAAGCTTGGCACACCTTTCCAATAAAGGTGTTTTACGCAGTCTTTGCCTGTGGCTATTTCAAGAGGAAACAAACCACAAAGACAGAACTTAGAACTACTTTATTTTGTCAAGTTTCAAGGAGCTAGCAAAAACCGTGTTTGATTTAGACTTAAAAAACACATCTATCTGTATAGGAGGAAATAGAGTGAAACCTAAAAATTCAAACTGTTACTGGTAACGAACGCTTCATCCTAGAAGAGTGAAAGTTGGGCAGCTAAGTGGACTTAGTGAACTGATCATTACCACAGAGATCATCAAGGTCGGATGAAAAAACAATTTGCCGAGTATTCCGAAAACCAGTAGTTTTTTTGAAGCTTGGCACACCTTTCCAATGAATGTGTTTTATGCAGTTTTTGCTTGTGCCTATTTCAAGAGGAAACAAAGCACAAAGACAGAACTTAGAACTACTTTATTTTGTCAAGTTTCAAGGAGCTAGCACAAACCGTGTTTGATTTAGACTTCCAAACACATCTATATATATAGGAGGAAATAGAGTGAAACCTAAAAACTCAAACTGTTACTGGTAACGAACGCTTCATCCTAGAAGAGTGAATATTGGGCAGCTAAGTGGACTAAGTAAACTGATCATTACCACAGAGTTCATCAATGTCGGATGAAAAAAATTTTGCCGAGTATTCAGAAAACCAGTAGTTTTTGGAAGCTTGGCACACCTTTCCAATGAAGGTGTTTTACGCAGTCTTTGCTTGTGGCTATTTCAAGAGGAAACAACCACAAAGACAGAACTTAGAACTACTTTATTTTGTCAAGTTTCAAGGAGCTAGCACAAACCGTGTTTTATTTAGACTTAAAAAACACATCTATCTGTATAGGAGGAAATAGAGTGAAACCTAAAAATTCAAACTGTTACTGGTAACGAACGCTTCATCCTAGAAGAGTGAAAGTTGGGCAGCTAAGTGGACTTAGTGAACTGATCATTACCACAGAGATCATCAAGGTCGGATGAAAAAAAATTTGCCGAGTATTCAGAAAACCAGTAGTATTTTGGAAGCTTGGAACACCTTTCCAATAAAGGTGTTTTACGCAGTGTTTGCTTGTGGCTATTTCCAGAGGAAACAAACCACAAAGACAGAACTTACAACTACTTTATTTTGTCAAGTTTCAAGGAGCTAGCACAAACCCTGTTTGATTTAGACTTAAAAAACACATCTATCTGTATAGGAGGAAATAGAGTGAAACCTAAAAATTCAAACTGTTACTGGTAACGAACGCTTCATCCTAGAAGAGTGAAAGTTGGGCAGCTAAGTGGACTTAGTGAACTGATCATTACCACAGAGATCATCAAGGTCGGATGAAAAAAAATTTGCCGAGTATACAGAAAACCAGTAGTATTTTGGAAGCTTGGAACACCTTTCCAATGAATGTGTTTTACGCAGTCTTTGCTTGTGGCTATTTCAAGAGGAAACAAACCACAAAGACAGAACTTAGAACTACTTTATTTTGTCAAGTTTCAAGAAGCTAGCACAAACCGTGTTTGATTTAGACTTAAAAAACACATCTATCTGTATAGGAGGAAATAGAGTGAAACCTAAAAATTCAAACTGTTACTGGTAACGAATGCTTCATTATAGAAGAGTGAAAATTGGGCAGCTAAGTGGACTTAGTGAACTGATCATTACCACAGAGATCATCAAGGTCGGATGAAAAAAAATTTGCCGAGTATTCAGAAAACCAGTAGTATTTTGGAAGCTTGGAACACCTTTCCAATAAAGGTGTTTTACGCAGTGTTTGCTTGTGGCTATTTTAAGAGGAAACAAACCACAAAGACAGAACTTAGAACTACTTTATTTTGTCAAGTTGCAAGGAGCTAGCACAAACCGTGTTTATTTAGACTTAAAAAACACATCTATCTGTATAGGAGGAAATAGAGTGAAACCTAAAAATTCAAACTGTTACTGGTAATGAATGCTTCATCCTAGAAGAGTGAAAATTGGGCAGCTAAGTGGACTTAGTGAACTGATCATTACCACAGAGACCATCAATGTCGGATGAAAAAAAATTTGCCGAGTATTCAAAAAACCAGTAGTTTTTGGAAGCTTGGAACACCTTTCCAATGAAGGTGTTTTACGCAGTCTTTGCTTGTGGCTATTTCAAGAGGAAACAAACCACAAAGACAGAAAATAGAACTACTTTATTTTGTCAAGTTTCAAGGAGCTAGCACAAACCGTGTTTGATTTAGACTTAAAAAACACATCTATCTGTATAGGAGGAAATAGAGTGAAACCTAAAAATTCAAACTGTTACTGGTAACGAACGCTTCATCCTAGAAGAGTGAAAGTTGGGCAGCTAAGTGGACTTAGTGAACTGATCATTACCACAGAGATCATCAAGGTCGGATGAAAAAACAATTTGCCGAGTATTCCGAAAACCAGTAGTTTTTTTGAAGCTTGGCACACCTTTCCAATGAATGTGTTTTATGCAGTTTTTGCTTGTGCCTATTTCAAGAGGAAACAAACCACAAAGACAGAACTTAGAACTACTTTATTTTGTCAAGTTTCAAGGAGCTAGCACAAACCGTGTTTGATTTAGACTTCCAAACACATCTATATATATAGGAGGAAATAGAGTGAAACCTAAAATCTCAAACTGTTACTGGTAACGAACGCTTCATCCTAGAAGAGTGAATATTGGGCAGCTAAGTGGACTAAGTAAACTGATCATTACCACAGAGATCATCAATGTCGGATGAAAAAAATTTTGCCGAGTATTCAGAAAACCAGTAGTTTTTGGAAGCTTGGCACACCTTTCCAATGAAGGTGTTTTACGCAGTCTTTGCTTGTGGCTATTTCAAGAGGAAACAAACCACAAAGACAGAACTTAGAACTACTTTATTTTGTCAAGTTTCAAGGAGCTAGCACAAACCGTGTTTGATTTAGACTTAAAAAACACATCTATCTGTATAGGAGGAAATAGAGTGAAACCTAAAAATTCAAACTGTTACTGGTAACGAACGCTTCATCCTAGAAGAGTGAAAGTTGGGCAGCTAAGTGGACTTTGAACTGATCATTACCACAGACATCATCAAGGTCGGATGAAAAAAAATTTGCCGAGTATTCAAAAAACCAGTAGTATTTTGGAAGCTTGGAACACCTTTCCAATAAAGGTGTTTTACGCAGTGTTTGCTTGTGGCTATTTCAAGAGGAAACAAACCACAAAGACAGAACTTAGAACTACTTTATTTTGTCAAGTTTCAAGGAGCTAGCACAAACCGTGTTTGATTTAGACTTAAAAAACACATCTATCTGTATAGGAGGATATAGAGTGAAACCTAAAAATTCAAAGTTTACTGGTAACGAAGCTTCATCCTAAAAGAGTGAAAGTTGGGCAGCTAAGTGGACTTAGTGAACTGATCATTACCACAGAGATCATCAAGGTCGGATAAAAAAAAATTTGCCGAGTATTCAGAAAACCAGTAGTATTTTGGAAGCTTGGAACACCTTTCCAATAAAGGTGTTTTACGCAGTGTTTACATGTGGCTATTTCAAGAGGAAACAAACCACAAAGACAGAACTTAGAACTACTTTATTTTGTCAAGTTTCAAGGAGCTAGCACAAACCGTGTTTGATTTAGACTTAAAAAACACATCTATCTGTATAGAAGGAAATAGAGTGAAACCTAAAAATTCAAACTGTTACTGGTAACGAACGCTTCATCCTAGAAGAGTGAAAGTTGGGCAGCTAAGTGGACTTAGTGAACTGATCATTACCACAGAGATCATCAAGGTCGGATGAAAAAAAATTTGCCGAGTATACAGAAAACCAGTAGTATTTTGGAAGCTTGGAACACCTTTCCAATGAATGTGTTTTACGCAGTCTTTGCTTGTGGCTATTTCAAGAGGAAACAAACCACAAAGACAGAACTTAGAACTACTTTATTTTGTCAAGTTTCAAGGAGCTAGCACAAACCGTGTTTGATTTAGACTTAAAAAACACATCTATCTGTATAGGAGGAAATAGAGTGAAACCTAAAAATTCAAACTGTTACTGGTAACGAACGCTTCATACTAGAAGAGTGAAAGTTGGGCAGCTAGTGGACTTAGTGAACTGATCATTACCACAGAGATCATCAAGGTCGGATGAAAAAAAATTTGCCGAGTATTCAGAAAACCAGTAGTATTTTGGAAGCTTGGCACACCTTTCCAATAAAGGTGTTTTACGCAGTCTTTGCCTGTGGCTATTTCAAGAGGAAACAAACCACAAAGACAGAACTTAGAACTACTTTATTTTGTCAAGTTTCAAGGAGCTAGCACAAACCGTGTTTGATTTAGACTTAAAAAACACATCTATCTGTATAGGAGGAAATAGAGTGAAACCTAAAAATTCAAACTGTTACTGGTAACGAACGCTTCATCCTAGAAGAGTGAAAGTTGGGCAGCTAAGTGGACTTAGTGAACTGATCATTACCACAGAGATCATCAAGGTCGGATGAAAAAACAATTTGCCGAGTATTCCGAAAACCAGTAGTTTTTTTGAAGCTTTGCACACCTTTCCAATGAATGTGTTTTATGCAGTTTTTGCTTGTGCCTATTTCAAGAGGAAACAAACCACAAAGACAGAACTTAGAACTACTTTATTTTGTCAAGTTTCAAGGAGCCAGCACAAACCGTGTTTGATTTAGACTTCCAAACACATCTATATATATAGGAGGAAATAGAGTGAAACCTAAAAACTCAAACTGTTACTGGTAACGAACGCTTCATCCTAGAAGAGTGAATATTGGGCAGCTAAGTGGACTAAGTAAACTGATCATTACCACAGAGTTCATCAATGTCGGATGAAAAAAATTTTGCCGAGTATTCAGAAAACCAGTAGTTTTTGGAAGCTTGGCACACCTTTCCAATGAAGGTGTTTTACGCAGTCTTTGCTTGTGGCTATTTCAAGAGGAAACAACCACAAAGACAGAACTTAGAACTACTTTATTTTGTCAAGTTTCAAGGAGCTAGCACAAACCCTGTTTGATTTAGACTTAAAAAACACATCTATCTGTATAGGAGGAAATAGAGTGAAACCTAAAAATTCAAACTGTTACTGGTAACGAACGCTTCATCCTAGAAGAGTGAAAGTTGGGCAGCTAAGTGGACTTAGTGAACTGATCATTACCACAGAGATCATCAAGGTCGGATGAAAAAAAATTTGCCGAGTATTCAGAAAACCAGTAGTATTTTGGAAGCTTGGAACACCTTTCCAATAAAGGTGTTTTACGCAGTGTTTGCTTGTGGCTATTTCAAGAGGAAACAAACCACAAAGACAGAACTTACAACTACTTTATTTTGTCAAGTTTCAAGGAGCTAGCACAAACCCTGTTTGATTTAGACTTAAAAAACACATCTATCTGTATAGGAGGAAATAGAGTGAAACCTAAAAATTCAAACTGTTACTGGTAACGAACGCTTCATCCTAGAAGAGTGAAAGTTGGGCAGCTAAGTGGACTTAGTGAACTGATCATTACCACAGAGATCATCAAGGTCGGATGAAAAAAAATTTGCCGAGTATACAGAAAACCAGTAGTATTTTGGAAGCTTGGAACACCTTTCCAATGAATGTGTTTTACGCAGTCTTTGCTTGTGGCTATTTCAAGAGGAAACAAACCACAAAGACAGAACTTAGAACTACTTTATTTTGTCAAGTTTCAAGAAGCTAGCACAAACCGTGTTTGATTTAGACTTAAAAAACACATCTATCTGTATAGGAGGAAATAGAGTGAAACCTAAAAATTCAAACTGTTACTGGTAACGAATGCTTCATCCTAGAAGAGTGAAAATTGGGCAGCTAAGTGGACTTAGTGAACTGATCATTACCACAGAGATCATCAAGGTCGGATGAAAAAAAATTTGCCGAGTATTCAGAAAACCAGTAGTATTTTGGAAGCTTGGAACACCTTTCCAATAAAGGTGTTTTATGCAGTTTTTGCTTGTGCCTATTTCAAGAGGAAACAAACCACAAAGACAGAACTTAGAACTACTTTATTTTGTCAAGTTTCAAGGAGCTAGCACAAACCGTGTTTGATTTAGACTTCCAAACACATCTATATATATAGGAGGAAATAGAGTGAAACCTAAAATCTCAAACTGTTACTGGTAACGAACGCTTCATCCTAGAAGAGTGAATATTGGGCAGCTAAGTGGACTAAGTAAACTGATCATTACCACAGAGATCATCAATGTCGGATGCAAAAAATTTTGCCGAGTATTCAGAAAACCAGTAGTTTTTGGAAGCTTGGCACACCTTTCCAATGAAGGTGTTTTACGCAGTCTTTGCTTGTGGCTATTTCAAGAGGAAACAAACCACAAAGACAGAACTTAGAACTACTTTATTTTGTCAAGTTTCAAGGAGCTAGCACAAACCGTGTTTGATTTAGACTTAAAAAACACATCTATCTGTATAGGAGGAAATAGAGTGAAACCTAAAAATTCAAACTGTTACTGGTAACGAACGCTTCATCCTAGAAGAGTGAAAGTTGGGCATTTAAGTGGACTTAGTGAACTGATCATTACCACAGAGATCATCAAGGTCGGATGAAAAAAAATTTGCCGAGTATACAGAAAACCAGTAGTATTTTGGAAGCTTGGAACACCTTTCCAATGAATGTGTTTTACGCAGTCTTTGCTTGTGGCTATTTCAAGAGGAAACAAACCACAAAGACAGAACTTAGAACTACTTTATTTTGTCAAGTTTCAAGGAGCTAGCACAAACCGTGTTTGATTTAGACTTAAAAAACACATCTATCTGTATAGGAGGAAATAGAGTGAAACCTAAAAATTCAAACTGTTACTGGTAACGAACGCTTCATACTAGAAGAGTGAAAGTTGGGCAGCTAGTGGACTTAGTGAACTGATCATTACCACAGAGATCATCAAGGTCGGATGAAAAAAAATTTGCCGAGTATTCAGAAAACCAGTAGTATTTTGGAAGCTTGGCACACCTTTCCAATAAAGGTGTTTTACGCAGTCTTTGCCTGTGGCTATTTCAAGAGGAAACAAACCACAAAGACAGAACTTAGAACTACTTTATTTTGTCAAGTTTCAAGGAGCTAGCACAAACCGTGTTTGATTTAGACTTAAAAAACACATCTATCTGTATAGGAGGAAATAGAGTGAAACCTAAAAATTCAAACTGTTACTGGTAACGAACGCTTCATCCTAGAAGAGTGAAAGTTGGGCAGCTAAGTGGACTTAGTGAACTGATCATTACCACAGAGATCATCAAGGTCGGATGAAAAAACAATTTGCCGAGTATTCCGAAAACCAGTAGTTTTTTTGAAGCTTTGCACACCTTTCCAATGAATGTGTTTTATGCAGTTTTTGCTTGTGCCTATTTCAAGAGGAAACAAACCACAAAGACAGAACTTAGAACTACTTTATTTTGTCAAGTTTCAAGGAGCCAGCACAAACCGTGTTTGATTTAGACTTCCAAACACATCTATATATATAGGAGGAAATAGAGTGAAACCTAAAAACTCAAACTGTTACTGGTAACGAACGCTTCATCCTAGAAGAGTGAATATTGGGCAGCTAAGTGGACTAAGTAAACTGATCATTACCACAGAGTTCATCAATGTCGGATGAAAAAAATTTTGCCGAGTATTCAGAAAACCAGTAGTTTTTGGAAGCTTGGCACACCTTTCCAATGAAGGTGTTTTACGCAGTCTTTGCTTGTGGCTATTTCAAGAGGAAACAACCACAAAGACAGAACTTAGAACTACTTTATTTTGTCAAGTTTCAAGGAGCTAGCACAAACCCTGTTTGATTTAGACTTAAAAAACACATCTATCTGTATAGGAGGAAATAGAGTGAAACCTAAAAATTCAAACTGTTACTGGTAACGAACGCTTCATCCTAGAAGAGTGAAAGTTGGGCAGCTAAGTGGACTTAGTGAACTGATCATTACCACAGAGATCATCAAGGTCGGATGAAAAAAAATTTGCCGAGTATTCAGAAAACCAGTAGTATTTTGGAAGCTTGGAACACCTTTCCAATAAAGGTGTTTTACGCAGTGTTTGCTTGTGGCTATTTCAAGAGGAAACAAACCACAAAGACAGAACTTACAACTACTTTATTTTGTCAAGTTTCAAGGAGCTAGCACAAACCCTGTTTGATTTAGACTTAAAAAACACATCTATCTGTATAGGAGGAAATAGAGTGAAACCTAAAAATTCAAACTGTTACTGGTAACGAACGCTTCATCCTAGAAGAGTGAAAGTTGGGCAGCTAAGTGGACTTAGTGAACTGATCATTACCACAGAGATCATCAAGGTCGGATGAAAAAAAATTTGCCGAGTATACAGAAAACCAGTAGTATTTTGGAAGCTTGGAACACCTTTCCAATGAATGTGTTTTACGCAGTCTTTGCTTGTGGCTATTTCAAGAGGAAACAAACCACAAAGACAGAACTTAGAACTACTTTATTTTGTCAAGTTTCAAGAAGCTAGCACAAACCGTGTTTGATTTAGACTTAAAAAACACATCTATCTGTATAGGAGGAAATAGAGTGAAACCTAAAAATTCAAACTGTTACTGGTAACGAATGCTTCATCCTAGAAGAGTGAAAATTGGGCAGCTAAGTGGACTTAGTGAACTGATCATTACCACAGAGATCATCAAGGTCGGATGAAAAAAAATTTGCCGAGTATTCAGAAAACCAGTAGTATTTTGGAAGCTTGGAACACCTTTCCAATAAAGGTGTTTTATGCAGTTTTTGCTTGTGCCTATTTCAAGAGGAAACAAACCACAAAGACAGAACTTAGAACTACTTTATTTTGTCAAGTTTCAAGGAGCTAGCACAAACCGTGTTTGATTTAGACTTCCAAACACATCTATATATATAGGAGGAAATAGAGTGAAACCTAAAATCTCAAACTGTTACTGGTAACGAACGCTTCATCCTAGAAGAGTGAATATTGGGCAGCTAAGTGGACTAAGTAAACTGATCATTACCACAGAGATCATCAATGTCGGATGCAAAAAATTTTGCCGAGTATTCAGAAAACCAGTAGTTTTTGGAAGCTTGGCACACCTTTCCAATGAAGGTGTTTTACGCAGTCTTTGCTTGTGGCTATTTCAAGAGGAAACAAACCACAAAGACAGAACTTAGAACTACTTTATTTTGTCAAGTTTCAAGGAGCTAGCACAAACCGTGTTTGATTTAGACTTAAAAAACACATCTATCTGTATAGGAGGAAATAGAGTGAAACCTAAAAATTCAAACTGTTACTGGTAACGAACGCTTCATCCTAGAAGAGTGAAAGTTGGGCATTTAAGTGGACTTAGTGAACTGATCATTACCACAGAGATCATCAAGGTCGGATGAAAAAAAATTTGCCGAGTATTCAAAAAACCAGTAGTATTTTGGAAGCTTGGAACACCTTTCCAATAAAGGTGTTTTACGCAGTGTTTGCTTGTGGCTATTTCAAGAGGAAACAAACCACAAAGACAGAACTTAGAACTACTTTATTTTGTCAAGTTTCAAGGAGCTAGCACAAACCGTGTTTGATTTAGACTTAAAAAACACATCTATCTGTATAGGAGGATATAGAGTGAAACCTAAAAATTCAAACTGTTACTGGTAACGAACGCTTCATCCTAGAAGAGTGAAAGTTGGGCAGCTAAGTGGACTTAGTGAACTGATCATTACCACAGAGATCATCAAGGTCGGATTTAAAAAAATTTGCCGAGTATACAGAAAACCAGTAGTATTTTGGAAGCTTGGAACACCTTTCCAATGAATGTGTTTTACGCAGTCTTTGCTTGTGGCTATTTCAAGAGGAAACAAAGCACAAAGACAGAACTTAGAACTACTTTATTTTGTCAAGTTTCAAGGAGCTAGCACAAACCGTGTTTGATTTAGACTTAAAAAACACATCTATCTGTATAGGAGGAAATAGAGTGAAACCTAAAAATTCAAACTGTTACTGGTAAGGAACGCTTCATCCTAGAAGAGTGAAAGTTGGGCAGCTAAGTGGACTTAGTGAACTGATCATTACCACAGAGATCATCAAGGTCGGATGAAAAAAAATTTGCCGAGTATTCCGAAAACCAGTAGTATTTTGGAAGCTTGGCACACCTTTCCAATGAATGTGTTTTACGCAGTCTTTGCTTGTGGCTATTTCAAGAGGAAACAAACCACAAAGACAGAACTTAGAACTACTTTATTTTGTCAAGTTTCAAAAAGCTAGCACAAACCGTGTTTGATTTAGACTTAAAAAACACATCTATCTGTATAAGAGGATATAGAGTGAAACCTAAAAATTCAAACTGTTACTGGTAACGAATGCTTCATCCTAGAAGAGTGAAAATTGGGCAGCTAAGTGGACTTAGTAAACTGATCATTACCACAGAGACCATCAATGTCGGATGAAAAAAAATTTGCCGAGTATTCAGAAAACCAGTAGTTTTTGGAAGCTTGGAACACCTTTCCAATGAAGGTGTTTTACGCAGTCTTTGCTTGTGGCTATTTCAAGAGGAAACAAACCACAAAGACAGAACTTAGAAGTACTTTATTTTGTCAAGTTTCAAGGAGCTAGCACAAACCGTGTTTGATTTAGACTTAAAAAACACATCTATCTGTATAGGAGGAAATAGAGTGAAACCTAAAAATTCAAACTGTTACTGGTAACGAACGCTTCATCCTAGAAGAGTGAAAGTTGGGCAGCTAAGTGGACTTAGTGAACTGATCATTACCACAGAGATCATCAAGGTCAGATGAAAAAACAATTTGCCAAGAATTCCGAAAACCAGTAGTTTTTTTGAAGCTTGGCACACCTTTCCAATGAATGTGTTTTATGCAGTTTTTGCTTGTGCCTATTTCAAGAGGAAACAAACCACAAAGACAGAACTTAGAACTACTTTATTTTGTCAAGTTTCAAGGAGCTAGCACAAACCGTGTTTGATTTAGACTTCCAAACACATCTATATATACATAGGAGGAAATAGAGTGAAACCTAAAAACTCAAACTGTTACTGGTAACGAACGCTTCATCCTAGAAGAGTGAATATTGGGCAGCTAAGTGGACTAAGTAAACTGATCATTACCACAGAGATCATCAATGTCGGATGAAAAAAAATTTGCCGAGTATTCAGAAAACCAGTAGTTTTTGGAAGCTTGGAACACCTTTCCAATGAAGGTGTTTTACGCAGTCTTTGCTTGTGGCTATTTCAAGAGGAAACAAACCACAAAGACAGAACTTAGAACTACTTTATTTTGTCAAGTTTCAAGGAGCTAGCACAAACCGTGTTTGATTTAGAATTAAAAAACACATCTATCTGTATAGGAGGAAATAGAGTGAAACCTAAAAATTCAAAGTTTACTGGTAACGAAGCTTCATCCTAGAAGAGTGAAAGTTGGGCAGCTAAGTGGACTTAGTGAACTGATCATTACCACAGAGATCATCAAGGTCGGATAAAAAAAAATTTGCCGAGTATTCAGAAAACCAGTAGTATTTTGGAAGCTTGGAACACCTTTCCAATAAAGGTGTTTTACGCAGTGTTTGCATGTGGCTATTTCAAGAGGAAACAAACCACAAAGACAGAACTTAGAACTACTTTATTTTGTCAAGTTTCAAGGAGCTAGCACAAACCGTGTTTGATTTAGACTTAAAAAACACATCTATCTGTATAGGAGGAAATAGAGTGAAACCTAAAAATTCAAACTGTTACTGGTAACGAACACTTCATACTAGAAGAGTGAAAGTTGGGCAGCTAGTGGACTTAGTGAACTGATCATTACCACAGAGATCATCAAGGTCGGATGAAAAAAAATTTGCCGAGTATTCAGAAAACCAGAAGTATTTTGGAAGCTTGGAACACCTTTCCAATAAAGGTGTTTTACGCAGTGTTTGCTTGTGGCTATTTCAAGAGGAAACAAACCACAAAGACAGAACTTAGAACTACTTTATTTTGTCAAGTTGCAAGGAACTAGCACAAACCGTGTTTGATTTAGACTTAAAAAACACATCTATCTGTATAGGAGGAAATAGAGTGAAACCTAAAAATTCAAACTGTTACTGGTAACGAACGCTTCATCCTAGAAGAGTGAAAGTTGGGCAGCTAAGTGGACTTAGTGAACTGATCATTACCACAGAGATCATCAATGTCGGATGAAAAAAAATTTGCCGAGTATTCAGAAAACCAGTAGTTTTTGGAAGCTTGGAACACCTTTCCAATGAAGGTGTTTTACGCAGTCTTTGCTTGTGGCTATTTCAAGAAAAAACAAACCACAAAGACAGAACTTAGAACTACTTTATTTTGTCAAGTTTCAAGGAGCTAGCACAAACCGTGTTTGATTTAGACTTAAAAAACACATCTATCTGTATAGGAGGAAATAGAGTGAAACCTAAAAATTCAAACTGTTACTGGTAACGAACGCTTCATCCTAGAAGAGTGAAAGTTGGGCAGCTAAGTGGACTTAGTGAACTGATCATTACCACAGAGATCATCAAGGTCGGATGAAAAAAAATTTGCCGAGTATTCCGAAAACCAGTAGTATTTTGGAAGCTTGGCACACCTTTCCAATGAATGTGTTTTACGCAGTCTTTGCTTGTGGCTATTTCAAGAGGAAACAAACCACAAAGACAGAACTTAGAACTACTTTATTTTGTCAAGTTTCAAGGAGCTAGCACAAACCGTGTTTGATTTAGACTTAAAAAACACATCTATCTGTATAGGAGGAAATAGAGTGAAACCTAAAAATTCAAACTGTTACTGGTAACGAATGCTTCATCCTAGAAGAGTGAAAATTGGGCAGCTAAGTGGACTTAGTGAACTGATCATTACCACAGAGACCATCAATGTCGGATGAAAAAAAATTTGCCGAGTATTCAGAAAACCAGTAGTTTTTGGAAGCTTGGAACACCTTTCCAATGAAGGTGTTTTACGCAGTCTTTGCTTGTGGCTATTTCAAGAGGAAACAAACCACAAAGACAGAACTTAGAACTACTTTATTTTGTCAAGTTTCAAGGAGCTAGCACAAACCGTGTTTGATTTAGACTTAAAAAACACATCTATCTGTATAGGAGGAAATAGAGTGAAACCTAAAAATTCAAACTGTTACTGGTAACGAACGCCTCATCCTAGAAGAGTGAAAGTTGGGCAGCTAAGTGGACTTAGTGAACTGATCATTACCACAGAGATCATCAAGGTCAGATGAAAAAACAATTTGCCAAGAATTCCGAAAACCAGTAGTTTTTTTGAAGCTTGGCACACCTTTCCAATGAATGTGTTTTATGCAGTTTTTGCTTGTGCCTATTTCAAGAGGAAACAAACCACAAAGACAGAACTTAGAACTACTTTATTTTGTCAAGTTTCAAGGAGCTAGCACAAACCGTGTTTGATTTAGACTTCCAAACACATCTATATATACATAGGAGGAAATAGAGTGAAACCTAAAAACTCAAACTGTTACTGGTAACGAACGCTTCATCCTAGAAGAGTGAATATTGGGCAGCTAAGTGGACTAAGTAAACTGATCATTACCACAGAGATCATCAATGTCGGATGAAAAAAATTTTGCCGAGTATTCAGAAAACCAGTAGTTTTTGGAAGCTTGGCACACCTTTCCAATGAAGGTGTTTTACGCAGTCTTTGCTTGTGGCTATTTCAAGAGGAAACAAACCACAAAGACAGAACTTACAACTACTTTATTTTGTCAAGTTTCAAGGAGCTAGCACAAACCCTGTTTGATTTAGACTTAAAAAACACATCTATCTGTATAGGAGGAAATAGAGTGAAACCTAAAAATTCAAACTGTTACTGGTAACGAACGCTTCATCCTAGAAGAGTGAAAGTTGGGCAGCTAAGTGGACTTAGTGAACTGATCATTACCACAGAGATCATCAAGGTCGGATGAAAAAAAATTTGCCGAGTATACAGAAAACCAGTAGTATTTTGGAAGCTTGGAACACCTTTCCAATGAATGTGTTTTACGCAGTCTTTGCTTGTGGCTATTTCAAGAGGAAACAAACCACAAAGACAGAACTTAGAACTACTTTATTTTGTCAAGTTTCAAGAAGCTAGCACAAACCGTGTTTGATTTAGACTTAAAAAACACATCTATCTGTATAGGAGGAAATAGAGTGAAACCTAAAAATTCAAACTGTTACTGGTAACGAATGCTTCATCCTAGAAGAGTGAAAATTGGGCAGCTAAGTGGACTTAGTGAACTGATCATTACCACAGAGATCATCAAGGTCGGATGAAAAAAAATTTGCCGAGTATTCAGAAAACCAGTAGTATTTTGGAAGCTTGGAACACCTTTCCAATAAAGGTGTTTTATGCAGTTTTTGCTTGTGCCTATTTCAAGAGGAAACAAACCACAAAGACAGAACTTAGAACTACTTTATTTTGTCAAGTTTCAAGGAGCTAGCACAAACCGTGTTTGATTTAGACTTCCAAACACATCTATATATATAGGAGGAAATAGAGTGAAACCTAAAATCTCAAACTGTTACTGGTAACGAACGCTTCATCCTAGAAGAGTGAATATTGGGCAGCTAAGTGGACTAAGTAAACTGATCATTACCACAGAGATCATCAATGTCGGATGCAAAAAATTTTGCCGAGTATTCAGAAAACCAGTAGTTTTTGGAAGCTTGGCACACCTTTCCAATGAAGGTGTTTTACGCAGTCTTTGCTTGTGGCTATTTCAAGAGGAAACAAACCACAAAGACAGAACTTAGAACTACTTTATTTTGTCAAGTTTCAAGGAGCTAGCACAAACCGTGTTTGATTTAGACTTAAAAAACACATCTATCTGTATAGGAGGAAATAGAGTGAAACCTAAAAATTCAAACTGTTACTGGTAACGAACGCTTCATCCTAGAAGAGTGAAAGTTGGGCATTTAAGTGGACTTAGTGAACTGATCATTACCACAGAGATCATCAAGGTCGGATGAAAAAAAATTTGCCGAGTATTCAAAAAACCAGTAGTATTTTGGAAGCTTGGAACACCTTTCCAATAAAGGTGTTTTACGCAGTGTTTGCTTGTTCCTATTTCAAGAGGAAACAAACCACAAAGACAGAACTTAGAACTACTTTATTTTGTCAAGTTTCAAGGAGCTAGCACAAACCGTGTTTGATTTAGACTTAAAAAACACATCTATCTGTATAGGAGGATATAGAGTGAAACCTAAAAATTCAAACTGTTACTGGTAACGAACGCTTCATCCTAGATAAGTGAAAGTTGGGCAGCTAAGTGGACTTAGTGAACTGATCATTACCACAGAGATCATCAAGGTCGGATTTAAAAAAATTTGCCGAGTATACAGAAAACCAGTAGTATTTTGGAAGCTTGGAACACCTTTCCAATGAATGTGTTTTACGCAGTCTTTGCTTGTGGCTATTTCAAGAGGAAACAAACCACAAAGACAGAACTTAGAACTACTTTATTTTGTCAAGTTTCAAGGAGCTAGCACAAACCGTGTTTGATTTAGACTTAAAAAACACATCTATCTGTATAGGAGGAAATAGAGTGAAACCTAAAAATTCAAACTGTTACTGGTAAGGAACGCTTCATCCTAGAAGAGTGAAAGTTGGGCAGCTAAGTGGACTTAGTGAACTGATCATTACCACAGAGATCATCAAGGTCGGATGAAAAAAAATTTGCCGAGTATTCCGAAAACCAGTAGTATTTTGGAAGCTTGGCACACCTTTCCAATGAATGTGTTTTACGCAGTCTTTGCTTGTGGCTATTTCAAGAGGAAACAAACCACAAAGACAGAACTTAGAACTACTTTATTTTGTCAAGTTTCAAAAAGCTAGCACAAACCGTGTTTGATTTAGACTTAAAAAACACATCTATCTGTATAGGAGGATATAGAGTGAAACCTAAAAATTCAACCTGTTACTGGTAACGAATGCTTCATCCTAGAAGAGTGAAAATTGGGCAGCTAAGTGGACTTAGTAAACTGATCATTACCACAGAGACCATCAATGTCGGATGAAAAAAAATTTGCCGAGTATTCAGAAAACCAGTAGTTTTTGGAAGCTTGGAACACCTTTCCAATGAAGGTGTTTTACGCAGTCTTTGCTTGTGGCTATTTCAAGAGGAAACAAACCACAAAGACAGAACTTAGAACTACTTTATTTTGTCAAGTTTCAAGGAGCTAGCACAAACCGTGTTTGATTTAGACTTAAAAAACACATCTATCTGTATAGGAGGAAATAGAGTGAAACCTAAAAATTCAAACTGTTACTGGTAACGAACGCTTCATCCTAGAAGAGTGAAAGTTGGGCAGCTAAGTGGACTTAGTGAACTGATCATTACCACAGAGATCATCAAGGTCAGATGAAAAAACAATTTGCCAAGAATTCCGAAAACCAGTAGTTTTTTTGAAGCTTGGCACACCTTTCCAATGAATGTGTTTTATGCAGTTTTTGCTTGTGCCTATTTCAAGAGGAAACAAACCACAAAGACAGAACTTAGAACTACTTTATTTTGTCAAGTTTCAAGGAGCTAGCACAAACCGTGTTTGATTTAGACTTCCAAACACATCTATATATACATAGGAGGAAATAGAGTGAAACCTAAAAACTCAAACTGTTACTGGTAACGAACGCTTCATCCTAGAAGAGTGAATATTGGGCAGCTAAGTGGACTAAGTAAACTGATCATTACCACAGAGATCATCAATGTCGGATGAAAAAAAATTTGCCGAGTATTCAGAAAACCAGTAGTTTTTGGAAGCTTGGAACACCTTTCCAATGAAGGTGTTTTACGCAGTCTTTGCTTGTGGCTATTTCAAGAGGAAACAAACCACAAAGACAGAACTTAGAACTACTTTATTTTGTCAAGTTTCAAGGAGCTAGCACAAACCGTGTTTGATTTAGAATTAAAAAACACATCTATCTGTATAGGAGGAAATAGAGTGAAACCTAAAAATTCAAAGTTTACTGGTAACGAAGCTTCATCCTAGAAGAGTGAAAGTTGGGCAGCTAAGTGGACTTAGTGAACTGATCATTACCACAGAGATCATCAAGGTCGGATAAAAAAAAATTTGCCGAGTATTCAGAAAACCAGTAGTATTTTGGAAGCTTGGAACACCTTTCCAATAAAGGTGTTTTACGCAGTGTTTGCATGTGGCTATTTCTAGAGGAAACAAACCACAAAGACAGAACTTAGAACTACTTTATTTTGTCAAGTTTCAAGGAGCTAGCACAAACCGTGTTTGATTTAGACTTAAAAAACACATCTATCTGTATAGGAGGAAATAGAGTGAAACCTAAAAATTCAAACTGTTACTGGTAACGAACACTTCATACTAGAAGAGTGAAAGTTGGGCAGCTAGTGGACTTAGTGAACTGATCATTACCACAGAGATCATCAAGGTCGGATGAAAAAAAATTTGCCGAGTATTCAGAAAACCAGAAGTATTTTGGAAGCTTGGAACACCTTTCCAATAAAGGTGTTTTACGCAGTGTTTGCTTGTGGCTATTTCAAGAGGAAACAAACCACAAAGACAGAACTTAGAACTACTTTATTTTGTCAAGTTGCAAGGAACTAGCACAAACCGTGTTTGATTTAGACTTAAAAAACACATCTATCTGTATAGGAGGAAATAGAGTGAAACCTAAAAATTCAAACTGTTACTGGTAACGAACGCTTCATCCTAGAAGAGTGAAAGTTGGGCAGCTAAGTGGACTTAGTGAACTGATCATTACCACAGAGATCATCAATGTCGGATGAAAAAAAATTTGCCGAGTATTCAGAAAACCAGTAGTTTTTGGAAGCTTGGAACACCTTTCCAATGAAGGTGTTTTACGCAGTCTTTGCTTGTGGCTATTTCAAGAAAAAACAAACCACAAAGACAGAACTTAGAACTACTTTATTTTGTCAAGTTTCAAGGAGCTAGCACAAACCGTGTTTGATTTAGACTTAAAAAACACATCTATCTGTATAGGAGGAAATAGAGTGAAACCTAAAAATTCAAACTGTTACTGGTAACGAACGCTTCATCCTAGAAGAGTGAAAGTTGGGCAGCTAAGTGGACTTAGTGAACTGATCATTACCACAGAGATCATCAAGGTCGGATGAAAAAAAATTTGCCGAGTATTCCGAAAACCAGTAGTATTTTGGAAGCTTGGCACACCTTTCCAATGAATGTGTTTTACGCAGTCTTTGCTTGTGGCTATTTCAAGAGGAAACAAACCACAAAGACAGAACTTAGAACTACTTTATTTTGTCAAGTTTCAAGGAGCTAGCACAAACCGTGTTTGATTTAGACTTAAAAAACACATCTATCTGTATAGGAGGAAATAGAGTGAAACCTAAAAATTCAAACTGTTACTGGTAACGAACGCTTCATCCTAGAAGAGTGAAAGTTGGGCAGCTAAGTGGACTTAGTGAACTGATCATTACCACAGAGATCATCAAGGTCAGATGAAAAAACAATTTGCCAAGAATTCCGAAAACCAGTAGTTTTTTTGAAGCTTGGCACACCTTTCCAATGAATGTGTTTTATGCAGTTTTTGCTTGTGCCTATTTCAAGAGGAAACAAACCACAAAGACAGAACTTAGAACTACTTTATTTTGTCCAGTTTCAAGGAGCTAGCACAAACCGTGTTTGATTTAGACTTCCAAACACATCTATATATACATAGGAGGAAATAGAGTGAAACCTAAAAAACTCAAACTGTTACTGGTAACGAACGCTTCATCCTAGAAGAGTGAATATTGGGCAGCTAAGTGGACTAAGTAAACTGATCATTACCACAGAGATCATCAATGTCGGATGAAAAAAATTTTGCCGAGTATTCAGAAAACCAGTAGTTTTTGGAAGCTTGGCACACCTTTCCAATGAAGGTGTTTTACGCAGTCTTTGCTTGTGGCTATTTCAAGAGGAAACAAACCACAAAGACAGAACTTAGAACTACTTTATTTTGTCAAGTTTCAAGGAGCTAGCACAAACCGTGTTTGATTTAGACTTAAAAACACATCTATCTGTATAGGAGGAAATAGAGTGAAACCTAAAAATTCAAACTGTTACTGGTAACGAACGCTTCATCCTAGAAGAGTGAAAGTTGGGCAGCTAAGTGGACTTAGTGAACTGATCATTACCACAGACATCATCAAGGTCGGATGAAAAAAAATTTGCCGAGTATTCAAAAAACCAGTAGTATTTTGGAAGCTTGGAACACCTTTCCAATAAAGGTGTTTTACGCAGTGTTTGCTTGTGGCTATTTCAAGAGGAAACAAACCCACAAAGACAGAACTTAGAACTACTTTATTTTGTCAAGTTTCAAGGAGCTAGCACAAACCGTGTTTGATTTAGACTTAAAAAACACATCTATCTGTATAGAGGATATAGAGTGAAACCTAAAAATTCAAAGTTTACTGGTAACGAAGCTTCATCCTAGAAGAGTGAAAGTTGGGCAGCTAAGTGGACTTAGTGAACTGATCATTACCACAGAGATCATCAAGGTCGGATAAAAAAAAATTTGCCGAGTATTCAGAAAACCAGTAGTATTTTGGAAGCTTGGAACACCTTTCCAATAAAGGTGTTTTACGCAGTGTTTACATGTGGCTATTTCAAGAGGAAACAAACCACAAAGACAGAACTTAGAACTACTTTATTTTGTCAAGTTTCAAGGAGCTAGCACAAACCGTGTTTGATTTAGACTTAAAAAACACATCTATCTGTATAGGAGGAAATAGAGTGAAACCTAAAAATTCAAACTGTTACTGGTAACGAATGCTTCATCCTAGAAGAGTGAAAGTTGGGCAGCTAAGTGGACTTAGTGAACTGATCATTACCACAGAGATCATCAAGGTCGGATGAAAAAAAATTTGCCGAGTATACAGAAAACCAGTAGTATTTTGGAAGCTTGGAACACCTTTCCAATGAATGTGTTTTACGCAGTCTTTGCTTGTGGCTATTTCAAGAGGAAACAAACCACAAAGACAGAACTTAGAACTACTTTATTTTGTCAAGTTTCAAGGAGCTAGCACAAACCGTGTTTGATTTAGACTTAAAAAACACATCTATCTGTATAGGAGGAAATAGAGTGAAACCTAAAAATTCAAACTGTTACTGGTAACGAACGCTTCATACTAGAAGAGTGAAAGTTGGGCAGCTAGTGGACTTAGTGAACTGATCATTACCACAGAGATCATCAAGGTCGGATAAAAAAAAATTTGCCGAGTATTCAGAAAACCAGTAGTATTTTGGAAGCTTGGCACACCTTTCCAATAAAGGTGTTTTACGCAGTCTTTGCCTGTGGCTATTTCAAGAGGAAACAAACCACAAAGACAGAACTTAGAACTACTTTATTTTGTCAAGTTTCAAGGAGCTAGCACAAACCGTGTTTGATTTAGACTTAAAAAACACATCTATCTGTATAGGAGGAAATAGAGTGAAACCTAAAAATTCAAACTGTTACTGGTAACGAACGCTTCATCCTAGAAGAGTGAAAGTTGGGCAGCTAAGTGGACTTAGTGAACTGATCATTACCACAGAGATCATCAAGGTCGGATGAAAAAACAATTTGCCGAGTATTCCGAAAACCAGTAGTTTTTTTGAAGCTTTGCACACCTTTCCAATGAATGTGTTTTATGCAGTTTTTGCTTGTGCCTATTTCAAGAGGAAACAAACCACAAAGACAGAACTTAGAACTACTTTATTTTGTCAAGTTTCAAGGAGCCAGCACAAACCGTGTTTGATTTAGACTTCCAAACACATCTATATATATAGGAGGAAATAGAGTGAAACCTAAAAACTCAAACTGTTACTGGTAACGAACGCTTCATCCTAGAAGAGTGAATATTGGGCAGCTAAGTGGACTAAGTAAACTGATCATTACCACAGAGTTCATCAATGTCGGATGAAAAAAATTTTGCCGAGTATTCAGAAACCAGTAGTTTTTGGAAGCTTGGCACACCTTTCCAATGAAGGTGTTTTACGCAGTCTTTGCTTGTGGCTATTTCAAGAGGAAACAACCACAAAGACAGAACTTAGAACTACTTTATTTTGTCAAGTTTCAAGGAGCTAGCACAAACCCTGTTTGATTTAGACTTAAAAAACACATCTATCTGTATAGGAGGAAATAGAGTGAAACCTAAAAATTCAAACTGTTACTGGTAACGAACGCTTCATCCTAGAAGAGTGAAAGTTGGGCAGCTAAGTGGACTTAGTGAACTGATCATTACCACAGAGATCATCAAGGTCGGATGAAAAAAAATTTGCCGAGTATTCAGAAAACCAGTAGTATTTTGGAAGCTTGGAACACCTTTCCAATAAAGGTGTTTTACGCAGTGTTTGCTTGTGGCTATTTCAAGAGGAAAAAAACCACAAAGACAGAACTTACAACTACTTTATTTTGTCAAGTTTCAAGGAGCTAGCACAAACCCTGTTTGATTTAGACTTAAAAAACACATCTATCTGTATAGGAGGAAATAGAGTGAAACCTAAAAATTCAAACTGTTACTGGTAACGAACGCTTCATCCTAGAAGAGTGAAAGTTGGGCAGCTAATTGGACTTAGTGAACTGATCATTACCACAGAGATCATCAAGGTCGGATGAAAAAAAATTTGCCGAGTATACAGAAAACCAGTAGTATTTTGGAAGCTTGGAACACCTTTCCAATGAATGTGTTTTACGCAGTCTTTGCTTGTGGCTATTTCAAGAGGAAACAAACCACAAAGACAGAACTTAGAACTACTTTATTTTGTCAAGTTTCAAGAAGCTAGCACAAACCGTGTTTGATTTAGACTTAAAAAACACATCTATCTGTATAGGAGGAAATAGAGTGAAACCTAAAAATTCAAACTGTTACTGGTAACGAATGCTTCATCCTAGAAGAGTGAAAATTGGGCAGCTAAGTGGACTAGTGAACTGATCATTACCACAGAGATCATCAAGGTCGGATGAAAAAAAATTTGCCGGGTATTCAGAAAACCAGTAGTATTTTGGAAGCTTGGAACACCTTTCCAATAAAGGTGTTTTATGCAGTTTTTGCTTGTGCCTATTTCAAGAGGAAACAAACCACAAAGACAGAACTTAGAACTACTTTATTTTGTCAAGTTTCAAGGAGCTAGCACAAACCGTGTTTGATTTAGACTTCCAAACACATCTATATATATAGGAGGAAATAGAGTGAAACCTAAAATCTCAAACTGTTACTGGTAACGAACGCTTCATCCTAGAAGAGTGAATATTGGGCAGCTAAGTGGACTAAGTAAACTGATCATTACCACAGAGATCATCAATGTCGGATGCAAAAAATTTTGCCGAGTATTCAGAAAACCAGTAGTTTTTGGAAGCTTGGCACACCTTTCCAATGAAGGTGTTTTACGCAGTCTTTGCTTGTGGCTATTTCAAGAGGAAACAAACCACAAAGACAGAACTTAGAACTACTTTATTTTGTCAAGTTTCAAGGAGCTAGCACAAACCGTGTTTGATTTAGACTTAAAAAACACATCTATCTGTATAGGAGGAAATAGAGTGAAACCTAAAAATTCAAACTGTTACTGGTAACGAACGCTTCATCCTAGAAGAGTGAAAGTTGGGCATTTAAGTGGACTTAGTGAACTGATCATTACCACAGAGATCATCAAGGTCGGATGAAAAAAAATTTGCCGAGTATTCAAAAAACCAGTAGTATTTTGGAAGCTTGGAACACCTTTCCAATAAAGGTGTTTTACGCAGTGTTTGCTTGTGGCTATTTCAAGAGGAAACAAACCACAAAGACAGAACTTAGAACTACTTTATTTTGTCAAGTTTCAAGGAGCTAGCACAAACCGTGTTTGATTTAGACTTAAAAAACACATCTATCTGTATAGGAGGATATAGAGTGAAACCTAAAAATTCAAACTGTTACTGGTAACGAACGCTTCATCCTAGAAGAGTGAAAGTTGGGCAGCTAAGTGGACTTAGTGAACTGATCATTACCACAGAGATCATCAAGGTCGGATTTAAAAAAATTTGCCGAGTATACAGAAAACCAGTAGTATTTTGGAAGCTTGGAACACCTTTCCAATGAATGTGTTTTACGCAGTCTTTGCTTGTGGCTATTTCAAGAGGAAACAAACCACAAAGACAGAACTTAGAACTACTTTATTTTGTCAAGTTTCAAGGAGCTAGCACAAACCGTGTTTGATTTAGACTTAAAAAACACATCTATCTGTATAGGAGGAAATAGAGTGAAACCTAAAAATTCAAACTGTTACTGGTAAGGAACGCTTCATCCTAGAAGAGTGAAAGTTGGGCAGCTAAGTGGACTTAGTGAACTGATCATTACCACAGAGATCATCAAGGTCGGATGAAAAAAAATTTGCCGAGTATTCCGAAAACCAGTAGTATTTTGGAAGCTTGGCACACCTTTCCAATGAATGTGTTTTACGCAGTCTTTGCTTGTGGCTATTTCAAGAGGAAACAAACCACAAAGACAGAACTTAGAACTACTTTATTTTGTCAAGTTTCAAAAAGCTAGCACAAACCGTGTTTGATTTAGACTTAAAAAACACATCTATCTGTATAGGAGGATATAGAGTGAAACCTAAAAATTCAAACTGTTACTGGTAACGAATGCTTCATCCTAGAAGAGTGAAAATTGGGCAGCTAAGTGGACTTAGTAAACTGATCATTACCACAGAGACCATCAATGTCGGATGAAAAAAAATTTGCCGAGTATTCAGAAAACCAGTAGTTTTTGGAAGCTTGGAACACCTTTCCAATGAAGGTGTTTTACGCAGTCTTTGCTTGTGGCTATTTCAAGAGGAAACAAACCACAAAGACAGAACTTAGAACTACTTTATTTTGTCAAGTTTCAAGGAGCTAGCACAAACCGTGTTTGATTTAGACTTAAAAAACACATCTATCTGTATAGGAGGAAATAGAGTGAAACCTAAAAATTCAAACTGTTACTGGTAACGAACGCTTCATCCTAGAAGAGTGAAAGTTGGGCAGCTAAGTGGACTTAGTGAACTGATCATTACCACAGAGATCATCAAGGTCAGATGAAAAAACAATTTGCCAAGAATTCCGAAAACCAGTAGTTTTTTTGAAGCTTGGCACACCTTTCCAATGAATGTGTTTTATGCAGTTTTTGCTTGTGCCTATTTCAAGAGGAAACAAACCACAAAGACAGAACTTAGAACTACTTTATTTTGTCAAGTTTCAAGGAGCTAGCACAAACCGTGTTTGATTTAGACTTCCAAACACATCTATATATACATAGGAGGAAATAGAGTGAAACCTAAAAACTCAAACTGTTACTGGTAACGAACGCTTCATCCTAGAAGAGTGAATATTGGGCAGCTAAGTGGACTAAGTAAACTGATCATTACCACAGAGATCATCAATGTCGGATGAAAAAAAATTTGCCGAGTATTCAGAAAACCAGTAGTTTTTGGAAGCTTGGAACACCTTTCCAATGAAGGTGTTTTACGCAGTCTTTGCTTGTGGCTATTTCAAGAGGAAACAAACCACAAAGACAGAACTTAGAACTACTTTATTTTGTCAAGTTTCAAGGAGCTAGCACAAACCGTGTTTGATTTAGACTTAAAAAACACATCTATCTGTATAGGAGGAAATAGAGTGAAACCTAAAAATTCAAACTGTTACTGGTAACGAACGCTTCATCCTAGAAGAGTGAAAGTTGGGCAGCTAAGTGGACTTAGTGAACTGATCATTACCACAGAGATCATCAAGGTCGGATGAAAAAAAATTTGCCGAGTATTCCGAAAACCAGTAGTATTTTGGAAGCTTGGCACACCTTTCCAATGAATGTGTTTTACGCAGTCTTTGCTTGTGGCTATTTCAAGAGGAAACAAACCACAAAGACAGAACTTAGAACTACTTTATTTTGTCAAGTTTCAAGGAGCTAGCACAAACCGTGTTTGATTTAGACTTAAAAAACACATCTATCTGTATAGGAGGAAATAGAGTGAAACCTAAAAATTCAAACTGTTACTGGTAACGAATGCTTCATCCTAGAAGAGTGAAAATTGGGCAGCTAAGTGGACTTAGTGAACTGATCATTACCACAGAGACCATCAATGTCGGATGAAAAAAAATTTGCCGAGTATTCAGAAAACCAGTAGTTTTTGGAAGCTTGGAACACCTTTCCAATGAAGGTGTTTTACGCAGTCTTTGCTTGTGGCTATTTCAAGAGGAAACAAACCACAAAGACAGAACTTAGAACTACTTTATTTTGTCAAGTTTCAAGGAGCTAGCACAAACCGTGTTTGATTTAGACTTAAAAAACACATCTATCTGTATAGGAGGAAATAGAGTGAAACCTAAAAATTCAAACTGTTACTGGTAACGAACGCCTCATCCTAGAAGAGTGAAAGTTGGGCAGCTAAGTGGACTTAGTGAACTGATCATTACCACAGAGATCATCAAGGTCAGATGAAAAAACAATTTGCCAAGAATTCCGAAAACCAGTAGTTTTTTTGAAGCTTGGCACACCTTTCCAATGAATGTGTTTTATGCAGTTTTTGCTTGTGCCTATTTCAAGAGGAAACAAACCACAAAGACAGAACTTAGAACTACTTTATTTTGTCAAGTTTCAAGGAGCTAGCACAAACCGTGTTTGATTTAGACTTCCAAACACATCTATATATACATAGGAGGAAATAGAGTGAAACCTAAAAACTCAAACTGTTACTGGTAACGAACGCTTCATCCTAGAAGAGTGAATATTGGGCAGCTAAGTGGACTAAGTAAACTGATCATTACCACAGAGATCATCAATGTCGGATGAAAAAAATTTTGCCGAGTATTCAGAAAACCAGTAGTTTTTGGAAGCTTGACACATCTTTCCAATGAAGGTGTTTTACGCAGTCTTTGCTTGTGGCTATTTCAAGAGGAAACAAACCACAAAGACAGAACTTACAACTACTTTATTTTGTCAAGTTTCAAGGAGCTAGCACAAACCCTGTTTGATTTAGACTTAAAAAACACATCTATCTGTATAGGAGGAAATAGAGTGAAACCTAAAAATTCAAACTGTTACTGGTAACGAACGCTTCATCCTAGAAGAGTGAAAGTTGGGCAGCTAAGTGGACTTAGTGAACTGATCATTACCACAGAGATCATCAAGGTCGGATAAAAAAAAATTTGCCGAGTATTCAGAAAACCAGTAGTATTTTGGAAGCTTGGAACACCTTTCCAATAAAGGTGTTTTACGCAGTGTTTGCATGTGGCTATTTCTAGAGGAAACAAACCACAAAGACAGAACTTAGAACTACTTTATTTTGTCAAGTTTCAAGGAGCTAGCACAAACCGTGTTTGATTTAGACTTAAAAAACACATCTATCTGTATAGGAGGAAATAGAGTGAAACCTAAAAATTCAAACTGTTACTGGTAACGAACACTTCATACTAGAAGAGTGAAAGTTGGGCAGCTAGTGGACTTAGTGAACTGATCATTACCACAGAGATCATCAAGGTCGGATGAAAAAAAATTTGCCGAGTATTCAGAAAACCAGAAGTATTTTGGAAGCTTGGAACACCTTTCCAATAAAGGTGTTTTACGCAGTGTTTGCTTGTGGCTATTTCAAGAGGAAACAAACCACAAAGACAGAACTTAGAACTACTTTATTTTGTCAAGTTGCAAGGAACTAGCACAAACCGTGTTTGATTTAGACTTAAAAAACACATCTATCTGTATAGGAGGAAATAGAGTGAAACCTAAAAATTCAAACTGTTACTGGTAACGAACGCTTCATCCTAGAAGAGTGAAAGTTGGGCAGCTAAGTGGACTTAGTGAACTGATCATTACCACAGAGATCATCAATGTCGGATGAAAAAAAATTTGCCGAGTATTCAGAAAACCAGTAGTTTTTGGAAGCTTGGAACACCTTTCCAATGAAGGTGTTTTACGCAGTCTTTGCTTGTGGCTATTTCAAGAAAAAACAAACCACAAAGACAGAACTTAGAACTACTTTATTTTGTCAAGTTTCAAGGAGCTAGCACAAACCGTGTTTGATTTAGACTTAAAAAACACATCTATCTGTATAGGAGGAAATAGAGTGAAACCTAAAAATTCAAACTGTTACTGGTAACGAACGCTTCATCCTAGAAGAGTGAAAGTTGGGCAGCTAAGTGGACTTAGTGAACTGATCATTACCACAGAGATCATCAAGGTCGGATGAAAAAAAATTTGCCGAGTATTCCGAAAACCAGTAGTATTTTGGAAGCTTGGCACACCTTTCCAATGAATGTGTTTTACGCAGTCTTTGCTTGTGGCTATTTCAAGAGGAAACAAACCACAAAGACAGAACTTAGAACTACTTTATTTTGTCAAGTTTCAAGGAGCTAGCACAAACCGTGTTTGATTTAGACTTAAAAAACACATCTATCTGTATAGGAGGAAATAGAGTGAAACCTAAAAATTCAAACTGTTACTGGTAACGAACGCTTCATCCTAGAAGAGTGAAAGTTGGGCAGCTAAGTGGACTTAGTGAACTGATCATTACCACAGAGATCATCAAGGTCAGATGAAAAAACAATTTGCCAAGAATTCCGAAAACCAGTAGTTTTTTTGAAGCTTGGCACACCTTTCCAATGAATGTGTTTTATGCAGTTTTTGCTTGTGCCTATTTCAAGAGGAAACAAACCACAAAGACAGAACTTAGAACTACTTTATTTTGTCCAGTTTCAAGGAGCTAGCACAAACCGTGTTTGATTTAGACTTCCAAACACATCTATATATACATAGGAGGAAATAGAGTGAAACCTAAAAACTCAAACTGTTACTGGTAACGAACGCTTCATCCTAGAAGAGTGAATATTGGGCAGCTAAGTGGACTAAGTAAACTGATCATTACCACAGAGATCATCAATGTCGGATGAAAAAAATTTTGCCGAGTATTCAGAAAACCAGTAGTTTTTGGAAGCTTGGCACACCTTTCCAATGAAGGTGTTTTACGCAGTCTTTGCTTGTGGCTATTTCAAGAGGAAACAAACCACAAAGACAGAACTTAGAACTACTTTATTTTGTCAAGTTTCAAGGAGCTAGCACAAACCGTGTTTGATTTAGACTTAAAAAACACATCTATCTGTATAGGAGGAAATAGAGTGAAACCTAAAAATTCAAACTGTTACTGGTAACGAACGCTTCATCCTAGAAGAGTGAAAGTTGGGCAGCTAAGTGGACTTAGTGAACTGATCATTACCACAGACATCATCAAGGTCGGATGAAAAAAAATTTGCCGAGTATTCAAAAAACCAGTAGTATTTTGGAAGCTTGGAACACCTTTCCAATAAAGGTGTTTTACGCAGTGTTTGCTTGTGGCTATTTCAAGAGGAAACAAACCACAAAGACAGAACTTAGAACTACTTTATTTTGTCAAGTTTCAAGGAGCTAGCACAAACCGTGTTTGATTTAGACTTAAAAAACACATCTATCTGTATAGGAGGATATAGAGTGAAACCTAAAAATTCAAAGTTTACTGGTAACGAAGCTTCATCCTAGAAGAGTGAAAGTTGGGCAGCTAAGTGGACTTAGTGAACTGATCATTACCACAGAGATCATCAAGGTCGGATAAAAAAAAATTTGCCGAGTATTCAGAAAACCAGTAGTATTTTGGAAGCTTGGAACACCTTTCCAATAAAGGTGTTTTACGCAGTGTTTACATGTGGCTATTTCAAGAGGAAACAAACCACAAAGACAGAACTTAGAACTACTTTATTTTGTCAAGTTTCAAGGAGCTAGCACAAACCGTGTTTGATTTAGACTTAAAAAACACATCTATCTGTATAGGAGGAAATAGAGTGAAACCTAAAAATTCAAACTGTTACTGGTAACGAATGCTTCATCCTAGAAGAGTGAAAGTTGGGCAGCTAAGTGGACTTAGTGAACTGATCATTACCACAGAGATCATCAAGGTCGGATGAAAAAAAATTTGCCGAGTATACAGAAAACCAGTAGTATTTTGGAAGCTTGGAACACCTTTCCAATGAATGTGTTTTACGCAGTCTTTGCTTGTGGCTATTTCAAGAGGAAACAAACCACAAAGACAGAACTTAGAACTACTTTATTTTGTCAAGTTTCAAGGAGCTAGCACAAACCGTGTTTGATTTAGACTTAAAAAACACATCTATCTGTATAGGAGGAAATAGAGTGAAACCTAAAAATTCAAACTGTTACTGGTAACGAACGCTTCATACTAGAAGAGTGAAAGTTGGGCAGCTAGTGGACTTAGTGAACTGATCATTACCACAGAGATCATCAAGGTCGGATAAAAAAAAATTTGCCGAGTATTCAGAAAACCAGTAGTATTTTGGAAGCTTGGCACACCTTTCCAATAAAGGTGTTTTACGCAGTCTTTGCCTGTGGCTATTTCAAGAGGAAACAAACCACAAAGACAGAACTTAGAACTACTTTATTTTGTCAAGTTTCAAGGAGCTAGCACAAACCGTGTTTGATTTAGACTTAAAAAACACATCTATCTGTATAGGAGGAAATAGAGTGAAACCTAAAAATTCAAACTGTTACTGGTAACGAACGCTTCATCCTAGAAGAGTGAAAGTTGGGCAGCTAAGTGGACTTAGTGAACTGATCATTACCACAGAGATCATCAAGGTCGGATGAAAAAACAATTTGCCGAGTATTCCGAAAACCAGTAGTTTTTTTGAAGCTTTGCACACCTTTCCAATGAATGTGTTTTATGCAGTTTTTGCTTGTGCCTATTTCAAGAGGAAACAAACCACAAAGACAGAACTTAGAACTACTTTATTTTGTCAAGTTTCAAGGAGCCAGCACAAACCGTGTTTGATTTAGACTTCCAAACACATCTATATATATAGGAGGAAATAGAGTGAAACCTAAAAACTCAAACTGTTACTGGTAACGAACGCTTCATCCTAGAAGAGTGAATATTGGGCAGCTAAGTGGACTAAGTAAACTGATCATTACCACAGAGTTCATCAATGTCGGATGAAAAAAATTTTGCCGAGTATTCAGAAAACCAGTAGTTTTTGGAAGCTTGGCACACCTTTCCAATGAAGGTGTTTTACGCAGTCTTTGCTTGTGGCTATTTCAAGAGGAAACAACCACAAAGACAGAACTTAGAACTACTTTATTTTGTCAAGTTTCAAGGAGCTAGCACAAACCCTGTTTGATTTAGACTTAAAAAACACATCTATCTGTATAGGAGGAAATAGAGTGAAACCTAAAAATTCAAACTGTTACTGGTAACGAACGCTTCATCCTAGAAGAGTGAAAGTTGGGCAGCTAAGTGGACTTAGTGAACTGATCATTACCACAGAGATCATCAAGGTCGGATGAAAAAAAATTTGCCGAGTATTCAGAAAACCAGTAGTATTTTGGAAGCTTGGAACACCTTTCCAATAAAGGTGTTTTACGCAGTGTTTGCTTGTGGCTATTTCAAGAGGAAACAAACCACAAAGACAGAACTTACAACTACTTTATTTTGTCAAGTTTCAAGGAGCTAGCACAAACCCTGTTTGATTTAGACTTAAAAAACACATCTATCTGTATAGGAGGAAATAGAGTGAAACCTAAAAATTCAAACTGTTACTGGTAACGAACGCTTCATCCTAGAAGAGTGAAAGTTGGGCAGCTAATTGGACTTAGTGAACTGATCATTACCACAGAGATCATCAAGGTCGGATGAAAAAAAATTTGCCGAGTATACAGAAAACCAGTAGTATTTTGGAAGCTTGGAACACCTTTCCAATGAATGTGTTTTACGCAGTCTTTGCTTGTGGCTATTTCAAGAGGAAACAAACCACAAAGACAGAACTTAGAACTACTTTATTTTGTCAAGTTTCAAGAAGCTAGCACAAACCGTGTTTGATTTAGACTTAAAAAACACATCTATCTGTATAGGAGGAAATAGAGTGAAACCTAAAAATTCAAACTGTTACTGGTAACGAATGCTTCATCCTAGAAGAGTGAAAATTGGGCAGCTAAGTGGACTAGTGAACTGATCATTACCACAGAGATCATCAAGGTCGGATGAAAAAAAATTTGCCGAGTATTCAGAAAACCAGTAGTATTTTGGAAGCTTGGAACACCTTTCCAATAAAGGTGTTTTATGCAGTTTTTGCTTGTGCCTATTTCAAGAGGAAACAAACCACAAAGACAGAACTTAGAACTACTTTATTTTGTCAAGTTTCAAGGAGCTAGCACAAACCGTGTTTGATTTAGACTTCCAAACACATCTATATATATAGGAGGAAATAGAGTGAAACCTAAAATCTCAAACTGTTACTGGTAACGAACGCTTCATCCTAGAAGAGTGAATATTGGGCAGCTAAGTGGACTAAGTAAACTGATCATTACCACAGAGATCATCAATGTCGGATGCAAAAAATTTTGCCGAGTATTCAGAAAACCAGTAGTTTTTGGAAGCTTGGCACACCTTTCCAATGAAGGTGTTTTACGCAGTCTTTGCTTGTGGCTATTTCAAGAGGAAACAAACCACAAAGACAGAACTTAGAACTACTTTATTTTGTCAAGTTTCAAGGAGCTAGCACAAACCGTGTTTGATTTAGACTTAAAAAACACATCTATCTGTATAGGAGGAAATAGAGTGAAACCTAAAAATTCAAACTGTTACTGGTAACGAACGCTTCATCCTAGAAGAGTGAAAGTTGGGCATTTAAGTGGACTTAGTGAACTGATCATTACCACAGAGATCATCAAGGTCGGATGAAAAAAAATTTGCCGAGTATTCAAAAAACCAGTAGTATTTTGGAAGCTTGGAACACCTTTCCAATAAAGGTGTTTTACGCAGTGTTTGCTTGTGGCTATTTCAAGAGGAAACAAACCACAAAGACAGAACTTAGAACTACTTTATTTTGTCAAGTTTCAAGGAGCTAGCACAAACCGTGTTTGATTTAGACTTAAAAAACACATCTATCTGTATAGGAGGATATAGAGTGAAACCTAAAAATTCAAACTGTTACTGGTAACGAACGCTTCATCCTAGAAGAGTGAAAGTTGGGCAGCTAAGTGGACTTAGTGAACTGATCATTACCACAGAGATCATCAAGGTCGGATTTAAAAAAATTTGCCGAGTATACAGAAAACCAGTAGTATTTTGGAAGCTTGGAACACCTTTCCAATGAATGTGTTTTACGCAGTCTTTGCTTGTGGCTATTTCAAGAGGAAACAAACCACAAAGACAGAACTTAGAACTACTTTATTTTGTCAAGTTTCAAGGAGCTAGCACAAACCGTGTTTGATTTAGACTTAAAAAACACATCTATCTGTATAGGAGGAAATAGAGTGAAACCTAAAAATTCAAACTGTTACTGGTAAGGAACGCTTCATCCTAGAAGAGTGAAAGTTGGGCAGCTAAGTGGACTTAGTGAACTGATCATTACCACAGAGATCATCAAGGTCGGATGAAAAAAAATTTGCCGAGTATTCCGAAAACCAGTAGTATTTTGGAAGCTTGGCACACCTTTCCAATGAATGTGTTTTACGCAGTCTTTGCTTGTGGCTATTTCAAGAGGAAACAAACCACAAAGACAGAACTTAGAACTACTTTATTTTGTCAAGTTTCAAAAAGCTAGCACAAACCGTGTTTGATTTAGACTTAAAAAACACATCTATCTGTATAGGAGGATATAGAGTGAAACCTAAAAATTCAAACTGTTACTGGTAACGAATGCTTCATCCTAGAAGAGTGAAAATTGGGCAGCTAAGTGGACTTAGTAAACTGATCATTACCACAGAGACCATCAATGTCGGATGAAAAAAAATTTGCCGAGTATTCAGAAAACCAGTAGTTTTTGGAAGCTTGGAACACCTTTCCAATGAAGGTGTTTTACGCAGTCTTTGCTTGTGGCTATTTCAAGAGGAAACAAACCACAAAGACAGAACTTAGAACTACTTTATTTTGTCAAGTTTCAAGGAGCTAGCACAAACCGTGTTTGATTTAGACTTAAAAAACACATCTATCTGTATAGGAGGAAATAGAGTGAAACCTAAAAATTCAAACTGTTACTGGTAACGAACGCTTCATCCTAGAAGAGTGAAAGTTGGGCAGCTAAGTGGACTTAGTGAACTGATCATTACCACAGAGATCATCAAGGTCAGATGAAAAAACAATTTGCCAAGAATTCCGAAAACCAGTAGTTTTTTTGAAGCTTGGCACACCTTTCCAATGAATGTGTTTTATGCAGTTTTTGCTTGTGCCTATTTCAAGAGGAAACAAACCACAAAGACAGAACTTAGAACTACTTTATTTTGTCAAGTTTCAAGGAGCTAGCACAAACCGTGTTTGATTTAGACTTCCAAACACATCTATATATACATAGGAGGAAATAGAGTGAAACCTAAAAACTCAAACTGTTACTGGTAACGAACGCTTCATCCTAGAAGAGTGAATATTGGGCAGCTAAGTGGACTAAGTAAACTGATCATTACCACAGAGATCATCAATGTCGGATGAAAAAAAATTTGCCGAGTATTCAGAAAACCAGTAGTTTTTGGAAGCTTGGAACACCTTTCCAATGAAGGTGTTTTACGCAGTCTTTGCTTGTGGCTATTTCAAGAGGAAACAAACCACAAAGACAGAACTTAGAACTACTTTATTTTGTCAAGTTTCAAGGAGCTAGCACAAACCGTGTTTGATTTAGACTTAAAAAACACATCTATCTGTATAGGAGGAAATAGAGTGAAACCTAAAAATTCAAACTGTTACTGGTAACGAACGCTTCATCCTAGAAGAGTGAAAGTTGGGCAGCTAAGTGGACTTAGTGAACTGATCATTACCACAGAGATCATCAAGGTCGGATGAAAAAAAATTTGCCGAGTATTCAGAAAACCAGTAGTATTTTGGAAGCTTGGAACACCTTTCCAATAAAGGTGTTTTACGCAGTGTTTGCATGTGGCTATTTCTAGAGGAAACAAACCACAAAGACAGAACTTAGAACTACTTTATTTTGTCAAGTTTCAAGGAGCTAGCACAAACCGTGTTTGATTTAGACTTAAAAAACACATCTATCTGTATAGGAGGAAATAGAGTGAAACCTAAAAATTCAAACTGTTACTGGTAACGAACACTTCATACTAGAAGAGTGAAAGTTGGCAGCTAGTGGACTTAGTGAACTGATCATTACCACAGAGATCATCAAGGTCGGATGAAAAAAAATTTGCCGAGTATTCAGAAAACCAGAAGTATTTTGGAAGCTTGGAACACCTTTCCAATAAAGGTGTTTTACGCAGTGTTTGCTTGTGGCTATTTCAAGAGGAAACAAACCACAAAGACAGAACTTAGAACTACTTTATTTTGTCAAGTTGCAAGGAACTAGCACAAACCGTGTTTGATTTAGACTTAAAAAACACATCTATCTGTATAGGAGGAAATAGAGTGAAACCTAAAAATTCAAACTGTTACTGGTAACGAACGCTTCATCCTAGAAGAGTGAAAGTTGGGCAGCTAAGTGGACTTAGTGAACTGATCATTACCACAGAGATCATCAATGTCGGATGAAAAAAAATTTGCCGAGTATTCAGAAAACCAGTAGTTTTTGGAAGCTTGGAACACCTTTCCAATGAAGGTGTTTTACGCAGTCTTTGCTTGTGGCTATTTCAAGAAAAAAACAAACCACAAAAGACAGAACTTAGAACTACTTTATTTTGTCAAGTTTCAAGGAGCTAGCACAAACCGTGTTTGATTTAGACTTAAAAAACACATCTATCTGTATAGGAGGAAATAGAGTGAAACCTAAAAATTCAAACTGTTACTGGTAACGAACGCTTCATCCTAGAAGAGTGAAAGTTGGGCAGCTAAGTGGACTTAGTGAACTGATCATTACCACAGAGATCATCAAGGTCGGATGAAAAAAAATTTGCCGAGTATTCCGAAAACCAGTAGTATTTTGGAAGCTTGGCACACCTTTCCAATGAATGTGTTTTACGCAGTCTTTGCTTGTGGCTATTTCAAGAGGAAACAAACCACAAAGACAGAACTTAGAACTACTTTATTTTGTCAAGTTTCAAGGAGCTAGCACAAACCGTGTTTGATTTAGACTTAAAAAACACATCTATCTGTATAGGAGGAAATAGAGTGAAACCTAAAAATTCAAACTGTTACTGGTAACGAACGCTTCATCCTAGAAGAGTGAAAGTTGGGCAGCTAAGTGGACTTAGTGAACTGATCATTACCACAGAGATCATCAAGGTCAGATGAAAAAACAATTTGCCAAGAATTCCGAAAACCAGTAGTTTTTTTGAAGCTTGGCACACCTTTCCAATGAATGTGTTTTATGCAGTTTTTGCTTGTGCCTATTTCAAGAGGAAACAAACCACAAAGACAGAACTTAGAACTACTTTATTTTGTCCAGTTTCAAGGAGCTAGCACAAACCGTGTTTGATTTAGACTTCCAAACACATCTATATATACATAGGAGGAAATAGAGTGAAACCTAAAAACTCAAACTGTTACTGGTAACGAACGCTTCATCCTAGAAGAGTGAATATTGGGCAGCTAAGTGGACTAAGTAAACTGATCATTACCACAGAGATCATCAATGTCGGATGAAAAAAATTTTGCCGAGTATTCAGAAAACCAGTAGTTTTTGGAAGCTTGGCACACCTTTCCAATGAAGGTGTTTTACGCAGTCTTTGCTTGTGGCTATTTCAAGAGGAAACAAACCACAAAGACAGAACTTAGAACTACTTTATTTTGTCAAGTTTCAAGGAGCTAGCACAAACCGTGTTTGATTTAGACTTAAAAAACACATCTATCTGTATAGGAGGAAATAGAGTGAAACCTAAAAATTCAAACTGTTACTGGTAACGAACGCTTCATCCTAGAAGAGTGAAAGTTGGGCAGCTAAGTGGACTTAGTGAACTGATCATTACCACAGACATCATCAAGGTCGGATGAAAAAAAATTTGCCGAGTATTCAAAAAACCAGTAGTATTTTGGAAGCTTGGAACACCTTTCCAATAAAGGTGTTTTACGCAGTGTTTGCTTGTGGCTATTTCAAGAGGAAACAAACCACAAAGACAGAACTTAGAACTACTTTATTTTGTCAAGTTTCAAGGAGCTAGCACAAACCGTGTTTGATTTAGACTTAAAAAACACATCTATCTGTATAGGAGGATATAGAGTGAAACCTAAAAATTCAAAGTTTACTGGTAACGAAGCTTCATCCTAGAAGAGTGAAAGTTGGGCAGCTAAGTGGACTTAGTGAACTGATCATTACCACAGAGATCATCAAGGTCGGATAAAAAAAAATTTGCCGAGTATTCAGAAAACCAGTAGTATTTTGGAAGCTTGGAACACCTTTCCAATAAAGGTGTTTTACGCAGTGTTTACATGTGGCTATTTCAAGAGGAAACAAACCACAAAGACAGAACTTAGAACTACTTTATTTTGTCAAGTTTCAAGGAGCTAGCACAAACCGTGTTTGATTTAGACTTAAAAAACACATCTATCTGTATAGGAGGAAATAGAGTGAAACCTAAAAATTCAAACTGTTACTGGTAACGAATGCTTCATCCTAGAAGAGTGAAAGTTGGGCAGCTAAGTGGACTTAGTGAACTGATCATTACCACAGAGATCATCAAGGTCGGATGAAAAAAAATTTGCCGAGTATACAGAAAACCAGTAGTATTTTGGAAGCTTGGAACACCTTTCCAATGAATGTGTTTTACGCAGTCTTTGCTTGTGGCTATTTCAAGAGGAAACAAACCACAAAGACAGAACTTAGAACTACTTTATTTTGTCAAGTTTCAAGGAGCTAGCACAAACCGTGTTTGATTTAGACTTAAAAAACACATCTATCTGTATAGGAGGAAATAGAGTGAAACCTAAAAATTCAAACTGTTACTGGTAACGAACGCTTCATACTAGAAGAGTGAAAGTTGGGCAGCTAGTGGACTTAGTGAACTGATCATTACCACAGAGATCATCAAGGTCGGATAAAAAAAAATTTGCCGAGTATTCAGAAAACCAGTAGTATTTTGGAAGCTTGGCACACCTTTCCAATAAAGGTGTTTTACGCAGTCTTTGCCTGTGGCTATTTCAAGAGGAAACAAACCACAAAGACAGAACTTAGAACTACTTTATTTTGTCAAGTTTCAAGGAGCTAGCACAAACCGTGTTTGATTTAGACTTAAAAAACACATCTAATCTGTATAGGAGGAAATAGAGTGAAACCTAAAAATTCAAACTGTTACTGGTAACGAACGCTTCATCCTAGAAGAGTGAAAATTGGGCAGCTAAGTGGACTTAGTGAACTGATCATTACCACAGAGATCATCAAGGTCGGATGACAAAAAATTTGCCGAGTATTCCGAAAACCAGTAGTTTTTTGGAAGCTTGGCACACCTTTCCAATGAATGTGTTTTACGCAGTCTTTGCTTGTGCCTATTTCAAGAGGAAACAAACCACAAAGACAGAACTTAGAACTACTTTATTTTGTCAAGTTTCAAGGAGCTAGCACAAACCGTGTTTGATTTAGACTTCCAAACACATCTATCTATATAGGAGGAAATAGAGTGAAACCAAAAAACTCAAACTGTTACTGGTAACGAACGCTTCATCCTAGAAGAGTGAATATTGGGCAGCTAAGTGGACTAAGTAAACTGATCATTACCACAGAGATCATCAAGGTCGGATGAAAAAAAATTTGCCGAGTATTCAGAAAACCAGTAGTTTTTTGGAAGCTTGGCACACCTTTCCAATGAAGGTGTTTTACGCAGTCTTTGCTTGTGGCTATTTCAAGAGGAAAATAACCACAAAGACAGAACTTAGAACTACTTTATTTTGTCAAGTTTCAAGGAGCTAGCACAAACCGTGTTTGATTTAGACTTAAAAAACACATCTATCTGTATAGGAGGAAATAGAGTGAAACCTAAAAATTCAAACTGTTACTGGTAACGAACGCTTCATCCTAGAAGAGTGAAAATTGGGCAGCTATGTGGACTTAGTGAACTGATCATTACCACAGAGATCATCAAGGTCGGATGAAAAAAAATTTGCCGAGTATTCAGAAAACCAGTAGTATTTTGGAAGCTTGGAACACCTTTCCAATAAAGGTGTTTTACGCAGTCTTTGCTTGTGGCTATTTCAAGAGGAAACAAACCACAAATACAGAACTTAGAACTACTTTATTTTGTCAAGTTTCAAGGAGCTAGCACAAACCGTGTTTGATTTAGACTTAAAAAACATATCTATCTGTATAGGAGGAAATAGAGTGAAACCTAAAAATTCAAACTGTTACTTGTAACGAACGCTTCATCCTAGAAGAGTGAAAGTTGGGCAGCTAAGCGGACTTAGTGAACTGATCATTACCACAGAGATCATCAAGGTCGGATGAAAAAAAATTTGCCGAGTATTCAGAAAACCAGTAGTATTTTGGAAGCTTGGAACACCTTTCCAATGAATGTGTTTTACGCAGTCTTTGCTTGTGGCTATTTCAAGAGGAAACAAACCACAAAGACAGAACTTAGAACTACTTTATAATTTCAAGTTTCAAGGAGCTAGCACAAACCGTGTTTGATTTAGACTTCCAAACACATCTATATATATAGGAGGAAATAGAGTGAAACCTAAAAACTGAAACTGTTACTGGTAACGAACGCTTCATCCTAGAAGAGTGAATATTGGGCAGCTAAGTGGATTTAGTGAACTGATCATTACCACAGAGATCACCAAGGTCGGATGAAAAAAAATTTGCCGAGTATTCAGAAAACCAGTAGTATTTTGGAAGCTTGGAACGCCTTTCCAATGAATGTGTTTTACGCAGTCTTTGCTTGTGGCTATTTCAAGAGGAAACAAACCACAAAGACAGAACTTAGAACTACTTTATTTTGTCAAGTTTCAAGGAGCTAGCACAAACCGTGTTAGATTTAGACTTAAAAAACACATCTATCTGTATAGGAGGAAATAGAGTGAAACCTAAAAATTCAAACCGTTACTTTTAACGAACGCTTCATCCTAGAAGAGTGAAAATTGGGCAGGTAAGTGGACTTAGTGAACTGATCATTACCACAGAGATCATCAAGGTCGGATGAAAAAAAATTTGCCGAGTATTCAGAAAACCAGTAGTATTTTGGAAGCTTGGAACACCTTTCCAATAAACGTGTTTTACGCAGTCTTTGCTTGTGGCTATTTCAAGAGGAAACAAACCACAAAGACAGAACTTAGAACTACTTTATTTTGTCAAGTTTCAAGGAGCTAGCACAAACCGTGTTTGATTTAGACTTAAAAAACACATCTATCTGTATAGGAGGAAATAGAGTGAAACCTAAAAATTCAAACTGTTACTGGTAACGAGAGCTTCATCCTAGAAGAGTGAAAGTTGGGCAGCTATGTGGACTTAGTGAACTGATCATTACCACAGAGATCATCAAGGTCGGATGAAAAAAAATTTGCCGAGTATTCAGAAAACCAGTAGTATTTTGGAAGCTTGGCACACCTTTCGAATGAATGGGTTTTACGCAGTCTTTGCTTGTGGCTATTTCAAGAGGAAACAAACCACAAAGACAGAACTTAGAAATACTTTATTTTGTCAAGTTTCAAGGAGCTAGCACAAACCGTGTTTGATTTAGACTTAAAAAACATATCTATCTGTATAGGAGGAAATAGAGTGAAACCTAAAAATTCAAACTGTTACTTGTAACGAACGCTTCATCCTAGAAGAGTGAAAGTTGGGCAGCTAAGCGGACTTAGTGAACTGATCATTACCACAGAGATCATCAAGGTCGGATGAAAAAAAATTTGCCGAGTATTCAGAAAACCAGTAGTATTTTGGAAGCTTGGAACACCTTTCCAATAAACGTGTTTTACGCAGTCTTTGCTTGTGGCTATTTCAAGAGGAAACAAACCACAAAGACAGAACTTAGAACTACTTTATTTTGTCAAGTTTCAAGGAGCTAGCACAAACCGTGTTTGATTTAGACTTAAAAAACACATCTATCTGTATAGGAGGAAATAGAGTGAAACCTAAAAATTCAAACTGTTACTGGTAACGAGAGCTTCATCCTAGAAGAGTGAAAGTTGGGCAGCTATGTGGACTTAGTGAACTGATCATTACCACAGAGATCATCAAGGTCGGATGAAAAAAAATTTGCCGAGTATTCAGAAAACCAGTAGTATTTTGGAAGCTTGGCACACCTTTCGAATGAATGGGTTTTACGCAGTCTTTGCTTGTGGCTATTTCAAGAGGAAACAAACCACAAAGACAGAACTTAGAAATACTTTATTTTGTCAAGTTTCAAGGAGCTAGCACAAACCGTGTTTGATTTAGACTTAAAAAACATATCTATCTGTATAGGAGGAAATAGAGTGAAACCTAAAAATTCAAACTGTTACTTGTAACGAACGCTTCATCCTAGAAGAGTGAAAGTTGGGCAGCTAAGCGGACTTAGTGAACTGATCATTACCACAGAGATCATCAAGGTCGGATGAAAAAAAATTTGCCGAGTATTCAGAAAACCAGTAGTATTTTGGAAGCTTGGAACACCTTTCCAATAAACGTGTTTTACGCAGTCTTTGCTTGTGGCTATTTCAAGAGGAAACAAACCACAAAGACAGAACTTAGAACTACTTTATTTTGTCAAGTTTCAAGGAGCTAGCACAAACCGTGTTTGATTTAGACTTAAAAAACACATCTATCTGTATAGGAGGAAATAGAGTGAAACCTAAAAATTCAAACTGTTACTGGTAACGAGAGCTTCATCCTAGAAGAGTGAAAGTTGGGCAGCTAAGTGGACTTAGTGAACTGATCATTACCACAGAGATCATCAAGGTCGGATGACAAAAAATTTGCCGAGTATTCCGAAAACCAGTAGTTTTTTGGAAGCTTGGCACACCTTTCCAATGAATGTGTTTTACGCAGTCTTTGCTTGTGCCTATTTCAAGAGGAAACAAACCACAAAGACAGAACTTAGAACTACTTTATTTTGTCAAGTTTCAAGGAGCTAGCACAAACCGTGTTTGATTTAGACTTCCAAACACATCTATCTACATAGGAGGAAATAGAGTGAAACCAAAAAACTCAAACTGTTACTGGTAACGAACGCTTCATCCTAGAAGAGTGAATATTGGGCAGCTAAGTGGACTAAGTAAACTGATCATTACCACAGAGATCATCAAGGTCGGATGAAAAAAAATTTGCCGAGTATTCAGAAAACCAGTAGTTTTTTGGAAGCTTGGCACACCTTTCCAATGAAGGTGTTTTACGCAGTCTTTGCTTGTGGCTATTTCAAGAGGAAAATAACCACAAAGACAGAACTTAGAACTACTTTATTTTGTCAAGTTTCAAGGAGCTAGCACAAACCGTGTTTGATTTAGACTTAAAAAACACATCTATCTGTATAGGAGGAAATAGAGTGAAACCTAAAAATTCAAACTGTTACTGGTAACGAACGCTTCATCCTAGAAGAGTGAAAATTGGGCAGCTATGTGGACTTAGTGAACTGATCATTACCACAGAGATCATCAAGGTCGGATGAAAAAAAATTTGCCGAGTATTCAGAAAACCAGTAGTATTTTGGAAGCTTGGAACACCTTTCCAATAAAGGTGTTTTACGCAGTCTTTGCTTGTGGCTATTTCAAGAGGAAACAAACCACAAAGACAGAACTTAGAACTACTTTATTTTGTCAAGTTTCAAGGAGCTAGCACAAACCGTGTTTGATTTAGACTTAAAAAACATATCTATCTGTATAGGAGGAAATAGAGTGAAACCTAAAAATTCAAACTGTTACTTGTAACGAACGCTTCATCCTAGAAGAGTGAAAGTTGGGCAGCTAAGTGGACTTAGTGAACTGATCATTACCACAGAGATCATCAAGGTCGGATGAAAAAAAATTTGCCGAGTATTCAGAAAACCAGTAGTATTTTGGAAGCTTGGAACACCTTTCCAATGAATGTGTTTTACGCAGTCTTTGCTTGTGGCTATTTCAAGAGGAAACAAACCACAAAGACAGAACTTAGAACTACTTTATAATTTCAAGTTTCAAGGAGCTAGCACAAACCGTGTTTGATTTAGACTTCCAAACACATCTATATATATAGGAGGAAATAGAGTGAAACCTAAAAACTCAAACTGTTACTGGTAACGAACGCTTCATTCTAGAAGAGTGAATATTGGGCAGCTAAGTGGACTTAGTGAACTGATCATTACCACAGAGATCATCAAGGTCGGATGAAAAAAAAGTTGCCGAGTATTCAGAAAACCAGTAGTATTTTGGAAGCTTGGAACACCTTTCCAATAAAGGTGTTTTACGCAGTCTTTGCTTGTGGCTATTTCAAGAGGAAACAAACCACAAAGACAGAACTTAGAACTACTTTATTTTGTCAAGTTTCAAGGAGCTAGCACAAACCGTGTTTGATTTAGACTTCCAAACACATCTATATATATAGGAGGAAATAGAGTGAAACCTAAAAACTCAAACTGTTACTGGTAACGAATGCTTCATCCTAGAAGAGTGAATATTGGGCAGCTAAGTGGACTTAGTGAACTGATCATTACCACAGAGATCACCAAGGTCGGATGAAAAAAAAGTTGCCGAGTATTCAGAAAACCAGTAGTATTTTGGAAGCTTGGAACACCTTTCCAATAAAGGTGTTTTACGCAGTCTTTGCTTGTGGCTATTTCAAGAGGAAACAAACCACAAAGACAGAAATTAGAACTACTTTATTTTGTCAAGTTTCAAGGAGCTAGCACAAACCGTGTTTGATTTAGACTTAAAAAACACATCTATCTGTATAGGAGGAAATAGAGTGAAACCTAAAATTTCAAACTGTTACTGGTAACGAACGCTTCATCCTAGAAGAGTGAAAATTGGGCAGCTAAGTGGACTTAGTGAACTGATCATTACCACAGAGATCATCAAGGTCGGATGAAAAAAAATTTGCCGAGTATTCCGAAAACCAGTAGTTTTTTGGAAGCTTGGCACACCTTTCCAATGAATGTGTTTTATGCAGTCTTTGCTTGTGCCTATTTCAAGGGGAAACAAACCACAAAGACAGAACTTGGAACTACTTTATTTTGTCAAGTTTCAAGGAGCTAGCACAAACCGTGTTTGATTTAGACTTCCAAACACATCTATCTATATAGGAGGAAATAGAGTGAAACCTAAAAACTCAAACTGTTACTGGTAACAAACGCTTCATCCTAGAAGAGTGAATATTGGGCAGCTAAGTGGACTAAGTAAACTGATCATTACCACAGAGATCATCAAGGTCGGATGAAAAAAAATTTGCCGAGTATTCAGAAAACCAGTAGTTTTTTGGAAGCTTGGCACACCTTTCCAATTAAGGTGTTTTACGCAGTCTTTGTTTGTGGCTATTTCAAGAGGAAACAAACCACAAAGACAGAAATTAGAACTACTTTATTTTGTCAAGTTTCAAGGAGCTAGCACAAACCGTGTTTGATTTAGACTTAAAAAACACATCTATCTGTATAGGAGGAAATAGAGTGAAACCCAAAAATTCAAACTGTTACTGGTAACGAACGCTTCATCCTAGAAGAGTGAAAATTGGGCAGCTAAGTGGACTTAGTGAACTGATCATTACCACAGAGATCATCAAGGTCGGATGAAAAAAAATTTGCCGAGTATTCAGAAAACCAGTAGTATTTTGGAAGCTTGGAACACCTTTCCAGTAAAGGTGTTTTACGCAGTGTTTGCTTGTGGCTATTTCAAGAGGAAACAAACCACAAAGACAGAACTTAGAACTACTTTAATTTGTCAAGTTTCAAGGAGCTAGCACAAACCGTGTTTGATTTAGACTTAAAAAACACATCTATCTGTATAGGAGGAAATAGAGTGAAACCTAAAAATTCAAAGTGTTACTGGTAACGAACGCTTCATCCTAGAAGAGTGAAAGTTGGGCAGCTAAGTGGACTTAGTGAACTGATCATTACAACAGAGATCATCAAGGTCGGATGAAAAAAAATTTGCCGAGTATTCAGAAAACCAGTAGTATTTTGAAAGCTTGGAACAACTTTCCAATAAAGGTGTTTTACGCAGTCTTTGCTTGTGGCTATTTCAAAAGGAAACAAACCACAAAGACAGAACTTAGAACTACTTTATTTTGTCAAGTTTCAAGGAGCTAGCACAAACCGTGTTTGATTTAGACTTAAAAAACACATCTATCTGTATAGGAGGAAAAAGAGTGAAACCTAAAAATTCAAACTGTTACTGGTAACGAACGCTTCATCCTACAAGAGTGAATGTTGGGCAGGTAAGTGGACTTAGTGAACTGATCATTACCACAGAGATCATCAAGGTCGGATGAAAAAAAATTTGCCGAGTATTCAGAAAACCAGTAGTATTTTGGAAGCTTGGAACACCTTTCCAATGAATGTGTTTTACGCAGTCTTTGCTTGTGGCTATTTCAAGAGGAAACAAACCACAAAGACAGAACTTAGAACTACTTTATTTTGTCAAGTTTCAAGGAGCTAGCACAAACCGTGTTTGATTTAGACTTATAAAACACATCTATCTGTATAGGAGGAAATAGAGTGAAACCTAAAAATTCAAACTGTTACTGGTAACGAACGCTTCATCCTAGAAGAGTGAAAATTGGGCAGCTAAGTGGACTTAGTGAACTGATCATTACCACAGAGATCATCAAGGTCGGATAAAAAAAAATTTGCCGAGTATTCAGAAAACCAGTAGTATTTTGGAAGCTTGGAACACCTTTCCAATAAAGGTGTTTTACGCAGTGTTTGCTTGTGGCTATTTCAAGAGGAAACAAACCACTAAGACAGAACTTAGAACTACTTTATTTTGTCAAGTTTCAAGGAGCTAGCACAAACCGTGTTTGATTTAGACTTAAAAAACACATCAATCTGTATAGGAGGAAATAGAGTGAAACCTAAAAACTCAAACTGTTACTGGTAACGAACGCTTCATCCTAGAAGAGTGAATATTGGGCAGCTAAGTGGACTTAGTGAACTGATCATTACCACAGAGATCACCAAGGTCGGATGAAAAAAAATTTGCCGAGTATTCAGAAAACCAGTAGTATTTTGGAAGCTTGGAACACCTTTCCAATAAAGGTGTTTTACGCAGTCTTTGCTTGTGGCTATTTCAAGAGGAAACAAACCACAGGCAGAAATTAGAACTACTTTATTTTGTCAAGTTTCAAGGAGCTAGCACAAACCGTGTTTGATTTAGACTTAAAAAACACATCTATCTGTATAGGAGGAAATAGAGTGAAACCTAAAAATTCAAACTGTTACTGGTAACGAACGCTTCATCCTAGAAGAGTGAAAATTGGGCAGCTAAGTGGACTTAGTGAACTGATCATTACCACAGAGATCATCAAGGTCGGATGAAAAAAAATTTGCCGAGTATTCCGAAAACCAGTAGTTTTTTGGAAGCTTGGCACACCTTTCCAATGAATGTGTTTTACGCAGTCTTTGCTTGTGCCTATTTCAAGAGGAAACAAACCACAAAGACAGAACTTAGAACTACTTTATTTTGTCAAGTTTCAAGGAGCTAGCACAAACCGTGTTTGATTTAGACTTCCAAACACATCTATCTATATAGGAGGAAATAGAGTGAAACCTAAAAACTCAAACTGTTACTGGTAACGAACGCTTCATCCTAGAAGTGTGAATATTGGGCAGCTAAGTGGACTAAGTAAACTGATCATTACCACAGAGATCATGAAGGTCGGATGAAAAAAAATTTGCCGAGTATTCAGAAAACCAGTAGTTTTCTGGAAGCATGGCACACCTTTCCAATGAAGGTGTTTTACGCAGTCTTTGTTTGTGGCTATTTCAAGAGGAAACAAACCACAAAGACAGAAATTAGAACTACTTTATTTTGTCAAGTTTCAAGGAGCTAGCACAAACCGTGTTTGATTTAGACTTAAAAAACACATCTATCTGTATAGGAGGAAATAGAGTGAAACCTAAAATTTCAAACTGTTACTGGTAACGAACGCTTCATCCTAGAAGAGTGAAAATTGGGCAGCTAAGTGGACTTAGTGAACTGATCATTACCACAGAGATCATCAAGGTCGGATGAAAAAAAATTTGCCGAGTATTTCGAAAACCAGTAGTTTTTTGGAAGCTTGGCACACCTTTCCAATGAATGTGTTTTACGCAGTCTTTGCTTGTGCCTATTTCAAGAGGAAACAAACCACAAAGACAGAACTTAGAACTACTTTATTTTGTCAAGTTTCAAGGAGCTAGCACAAACCGTGTTTGATTTAGACTTCCAAACACATCTATCTATATAGGAGGAAATAGAGTGAAACCTAAAAACTCAAACTGTTACTGGTAACAAACGCTTCATCCTAGAAGAGTGAATATTGGGCAGCTAAGTGGACTAAGTAAACTGATCATTACCACAGAGATCATCAAGGTCGGATGAAAAAAAATTTGCCGAGTATTCAGAAAACCAGTAGTTTTTTGGAAAGTTGGCACACCTTTCAAATTAAGGTGTTTTACGCAGTCTTTGTTTGTGGCTATTTCAAGAGGAAACAAACCACAAAGACAGAAATTAGAACTACTTTATTTTGTCAAGTTTCAAGGAGCTAGCACAAACCGTGTTTGATTTAGACTTAAAAAACACATCTATCTGTATAGGAGGAAATAGAGTGAAACCTAAAAATTCAAACTGTTACTGGTAACGAACGCTTCATCCTAGAAGAGTGAAAATTGGGCAGCTAAGTGGACTTAGTGAACTGATCATTACCACAGAGATCATCAAGGTCGGATGAAAAAAAATTTGCCGAGTATTCAGAAAACCAGTAGTATTTTGGAAGCTTGGAACACCTTTCCAATAAAGGTGTTTTACGCAGTGTTTGCTTGTGGCTATTTCAAGAGGAAACAAACCACAAAGACAGAACTTAGAACTACTTTAATTTGTCAAGTTTCAAGGAGCTAGCACAAACCGTGTTTGATTTAGACTTAAAAAACACATCTATCTATATAGGAGGAAATAGAGTGAAACCTAAAAATTCAAAGTGTTACTGGTAACGAACGCTTCATCCTAGAAGAGTGAAAGTTGGGCAGCTAAGTGGACTTAGTGAACTGATCATTACAACAGAGATCATCAAGGTCGGATGAAAAAAAATTTGCCGAGTATTCAGAAAACCAGTAGTATTTTGGAAGCTTGGAACAACTTTCCAATAAAGGTGTTTTACGCAGTCTTTGCTTGTGGCTATTTCAAGAGGAAACAAACCACAAAGACAGAACTTAGAACTACTTTATTTTGTCAAGTTTCAAGGAGCTAGCACAAACCGTGTTTGATTTAGACTTAAAAAACACATCTATCTGTATAGGAGGAAAAAGAGTGAAACCTAAAAATTCAAACTGTTACTGGTAACGAACGCTTCATCCTACAAGAGTGAAAGTTGGGCAGGTAAGTGGACTTAGTGAACTGATCATTACCACAGAGATCATCAAGGTCGGATGAAAAAAAATTTGCCGAGTATTCAGAAAACCAGTAGTATTTTGGAAGCTTGGCACACCTTTCCAATGAATGTGTTTTACGCAGTCTTTGCTTGTGGCTATTTCAAGAGGAAACAAACCACAAAGACAGAACTTAGAACTACTTTATTTTGTCAAGTTTCAAGGAGCTAGCACAAACCGTGTTTGATTTAGACTTATAAAACACATCTATCTGTATAGGAGGAAATAGAGTGAAACCTAAAAATTCAAACTGTTACTGGTAACGAACGCTTCATCCTAGAAGAGTGAAAGTTGGGCAGGTAAGTGGACTTAGTGAACTGATCATTACCACAGAGATCATCAAGGTCGGATGAAAAAAAACTTGCCGAGTATTCAGAAAACCAGTAGTATTTTGGAAGCTTGGAACACCTTTCCAATAAAGGTGTTTTACGCAGTGTTTGCTTGTGGCTATTTCAAGAGGAAACAAACCACAAAGACAGAACTTAGAACTACTTTATTTTTTCAAGTTTCAAGGAGCTAGCACAAACCGTGTTTGATTTAGACTTAAAAAACACATCAATCTGTATAGGAGGAAATAGAGTGAAACCTAAAAATTCAAACTGTTACTGGTAACGAACGCTTCATCCTAGAAGAGTGAAAGTTGGGCAGCTAAGTGGACTTAGTGAACTGATCATTACCACAGAGATCATCAAGGTCGGATGAAAAAAAATTTGCCGAGTATTCAGAAAACCAGTAGTATTTTGGAAGCTTGGAACACCTTTCCAATAAAGGTGTTTTACACAGTCTTTGCTTGTGGCTATTTCAAGAGGAAACAAACCACAATGACAGAACTTAGAACTACTTTATTTTGTCAAGTTTCAAGGAGCTAGCACCAACCGTGTTTGATTTAGACTTAAAAAACACATCTATCTGTATAGGAGGAAATAGAGTGAAACCTAAAAATTCAAACTGTTACTGGTAACGAACGCTTCATCCTAGAAGAGTGAAAGTTGGGCAGCTAAGTGGACTTAGTGAACTGATCATTACCACAGAGATCATCAAGGTCGGATGAAAAAAAATTTGCCGAGTATTCAGAAAACCAGTAGTATGTTGGAAGCTTGGCACACATTTCCAATGAATGTGTTTTACGCAGTCTTTGCTTGTGGCTATTTCAAGAGGAAAATAACCACAAAGACAGAACTTAGAACTACTTTATTTTGTCAAGTTTCAAGGAGCTAGCACAAACCGTGTTTGATTTAGACTTAAAAAACACATCTATCTGTATAGGAGGAAATAGAGTGAAACCTAAAAATTCAAACTGTTACTGGTAACGAACGCTTCATCCTAGAAGAGTGAAAATTGGGCAGCTAAGTGGACTTAGTGAACTGATCATTACCACAGAGATCATCAAGGTCGGATGAAAAAAAATTTGCCGAGTATTCAGAAAACCAGTAGTATTTTGGAAGCTTGGAACACCTTTCCAATAAAGGTGTTTTATGCAGTGTTTGCTTGTGGCTATTTCAAGAGGAAACAAACCACAAAGACAGAACTTAGAACTACTTTAATTTGTCAAGTTTCAAGGAGCTAGCACAAACCGTGTTTGATTTAGACTTAAAAAACACATCTATCTATATAGGAGGAAATAGAGTGAAACCTAAAAATTCAAAGTGTTACTGGTAACGAACGCTTCATCCTAGAAGAGTGAAAGTTGGGCAGCTAAGTGGACTTAGTGAACTGATCATTACAACAGAGATCATCAAGGTCGGATGAAAAAAAATTTGCCGAGTATTCAGAAAACCAGTAGTATTTTGGAAGCTTGGAACAACTTTCCAATAAAGGTGTTTTACGCAGTCTTTGCTTGTGGCTATTTCAAGAGGAAACAAACCACAAAGACAGAACTTAGAACTACTTTATTTTGTCAAGTTTCAAGGAGCTAGCACAAACCGTGTTTGATTTAGACTTAAAAAACACATCTATCTGTATAGGAGGAAAAAGAGTGAAACCTAAAAATTCAAACTGTTACTGGTAACGAACGCTTCATCCTACAAGAGTGAAAGTTGGGCAGGTAAGTGGACTTAGTGAACTGATCATTACCACAGAGATCATCAAGGTCGGATGAAAAAAAATTTGCCGAGTATTCAGAAAACCAGTAGTATTTTGGAAGCTTGGAACACCTTTCCAATGAATGTGTTTTACGCAGTCTTTGCTTGTGGCTATTTCAAGAGGAAACAAACCACAAAGACAGAACTTAGAACTACTTTATTTTGTCAAGTTTCAAGGAGCTAGCACAAACCGTGTTTGATTTAGACTTATAAAACACATCTATCTGTATAGGAGGAAATAGAGTGAAACCTAAAAATTCAAACTGTTACTGGTAACGAACGCTTCATCCTACAAGAGTGAAAGTTGGGCAGGTAAGTGGACTTAGTGAACTGATCATTACCACAGAGATCATCAAGGTCGGATGAAAAAAAATTTGCCGAGTATTCAGAAAACCAGTAGTATTTTGGAAGCTTGGAACACCTTTCGAATAAAGGTGTTTTACGCAGTGTTTGCTTGTGGCTATTTCAAGAGGAAACAAACCACAAAGACAGAACTTAGAACTACTTTATTTTGTCAAGTTTCAAGGAGCTAGCACAAACCGTGTTTGATTTAGACTTAAAAAACACATCAATCTGTATAGGAGGAAATAGAGTGAAACCTAAAAATTCAAACTGTTACTGGTAACGAACGCTTCATCCTAGAAGAGTGAAAGTTTGGCAGCTAAGTGGACTTAGTGAACTGATCATTACCACAGAGATCATCAAGGTCGGATGAAAAAAAATTTGCCGAGTATTCAGAAAACCAGTAGTATTTTGGAAGCTTGGAACACCTTTCCAATAAAGGTGTTTTACGCAGTCTTTGCTTGTGGCTATTTCAAGAGGAAACAAACCACAATGACAACACTTAGAACTACTTTATTTTGTCAAGTTTCAAGGAGCTAGCACCAACCGTGTTTGATTTAGACTTAAAAAACACATCTATCTGTATAGGAGGAAATAGAGTGAAACCTAAAAATTCAAACTGTTACTGGTAACGAACGCTTCATCCTAGAAGAGTGAAAGTTGGGCAGCTAAGTGGACTTAGTGAACTGATCATTACCACAGAGATCATCAAGGTCGGATGAAAAAAAATTTGCCGAGTATTCAGAAAACCAGTAGTATGTTGGAAGCTTGGCACACCTTTCCAATGAATGTGTTTTACGCAGTCTTTGCTTGTGGCTATTTCAAGAGGAAAATAACCACAAAGACAGAACTTAGAACTACTTTATTTTGTCAAGTTTCAAGGAGCTAGCACAAACCGTGTTTGATTTAGACTTAAAAAACACATCTATCTGTATAGGAGGAAATAGAGTGAAACCTAAAAATTCAAACTGTTACTGGTAACGAACGCTTCATCCTAGAAGAGTGAATATTGGGCAGCTAAGTGGACTAAGTAAACTGATCATTACCACAGAGATCATCAAGGTCAGATGAAAAAAAATTTGCCGAGTATTCAGAAAACCAGTAGTTTTTTGGAAGCTTGGCACACCTTTCCAATGAAGGTGTTTTACGCAGTCTTTGCTTGTGCCTATTTCAAGAGGAAACAAACCACAAAGACAGAACTTAGAACTACTTTATTTTGTCAAGTTTCAAGGAGCTAACACAAACCGTGTTTGATTTAGACTTAAAAAACACATCTATCTGTATAGGGGGAAATAGAGTGAAACCTAAAAATTCAAACTGTTACTGGTAACGAATGCTTCATCCTAGAAGATTGAAAATTGGGCAGCTAAGTGGACTTCGTGAACTGATCATTACCACAGAGATCATCAAGGTCGGACGAAAAAAAATTTGCCGAGTATTCAGAAAACCAGTAGTATTTTGGAAGCTTGGAACACCTTTCCAATGAATGTGTTTTACGCAGTCTTTGCTTGTGGCTATTTCAAGAGGAAACAAACCACAAAGACAGAACTTAGAACAACTTTATTTTGTAAAGTTTCAAGGAGCTAGAACAAACCGTGATTGATTTAGACTTAAAAAACACATCTATCTGTATAGGAGGTAATAGAGTGAAACCTAAAAATTCAAACTGTTACTGGTAACGAACGCTTCATCCTAGAAGAGTGAAAATTGGGCAGCTAAGTGGACTTAGTGAACTGATCATTACCACAGAGATCATCAAGGTCGGATGAAAAAAAATTTGCCGAGTATTCCGAAAACCAGTAGTTTTTTGGAAGCGTGGCACACCTTTCCAATGAATGTGTTTTACGCAGTCTTTGCTTGTGCCTATTTCAAGAGGAAGCAAACCACAAAGACAGAACTTAGAACTACTTTATTTTGTCAAGTTTCAAGGAGCTAGCACCAACCGTGTTTGATTTAGACTTCCAAACACATCTATATATATAGGAGGAAATAGAGTGAAACCTAAAAACTCAAACTCTTACTGGTAACGAACGCTTCATCCTAGAAGAGTGAATATTGGGCAGCTACGTGGACTAAGTAAACTGATCATTACCACAGCGATCATCAAGGTCGGATGAAAAAAAATTTGCCGAGTATTCAGAAAACCAGTAGTTTTTTGGAAGCTTGGCACACCTTTCCAATGAAGGTGTTTTACGCAGTCTTTGCTTGTGGCTATTTCAAGAGGAAACAAACCACAAAGAGAGAAATTAGAACTACTTTATTTTGTCAAGTTTCAAGGAGCTAGCACAAACCGTGTTTGATTTAGACTTAAAAAACACATCTATCTGTATAGGAGGAAATAGAGTGAAACCTAAAAATTCAAATCGTTACTGGTAACGAACGCTTCATCCTAGAAGAGTGAAAATTGGGCAGCTAAGTGGACTTAGTGAACTGATCTTTACCACAGAGATCATCAAGGTCGGATGAAAAAAAATTTGCCGAGTATTCAGAAAACCAGTAGTATTTTGGAAGCTTGGAACACCTTTCCAATGAATGTGTTTTACGCAGTCTTTGCTTGTGGCTATTTCAAGAGGAAACAAACCACAAAGACAGAACTTAGAACTACTTTATTTTGTCAAGTTTCAAGGAGCTAGCACAAACCGTGTTTGATTTAGACTTAAAAAACACATCTATCTGTATAGGAGGAAATAGAGTGAAACCTAAAAATTCAAACTGTTACTGGTAACGAACGCTTCATCCTAGAAGAGTGAAAATTGGGCAGCTATGTGGACTTAGTGAACTGATCATTACCACAGAGATCATCAAGATCGGATGAAACAAAATTTGCCGAGTATTCAGAAAACCAGTAGTATTTTGGAAGCTTGGAACACCTTTCCAATAAACGTGTTTTACGCAGTGTTTGCTTGTGGCTATTTCAAGAGGAAACAAACCACAAAGACAGAACTTAGAACTACTTTATTTTGTCAAGTTTCAAGGAGCTAGCACAAACCGTGTTTGATTTAGACTTAAAAAACACATCTTTCTGTATAGGAGGAAATAGAGTGAAACCTAAAAATTCAAACTGTTACTGGTAACGAATGCTTCATCCTAGAAGATTGAAAATTGGGCAGCTAAGTGGACTTAGTGAACTGATCATTACCACAGAGATCATCAAGGTAGGATGAAAAAAAATTTTCCGAGTATTCATAAAACCAGTAGTATTTTGGAAGCTTGGAACAGCTTTCCAATGAATGTGTTTTACGCAGTCTTTGCTTGTGGCTATTTCAAGGGAAAACAAACCACAAAGACAGAACTTAGAACAACTTTATTTTGTCAAGTTTCAAGCAGCTAGAACAAACCGTGATTGATTTAGACTTAAAAAACACATCTATCTGTATAGGAGGAAATAGAGTGAAACCTAAAAATTCAAACTGTTACTGGTAACGAACGCTTCATCCTAGAAGAGTGAAAATTGGGCAGCTAAGTGGACTTAGTGAACTGATCTTTACCACAGAGATCATCAAGATCGGATGAAAAAAAATTTGCCGAGTATTCAGAAAACCAGTAGTATTTTGGAAGCTTGGAACACCTTTCCAATGAATGTGTTTTACGCAGTCTTTGCTTGTGGCTATTTCAAGAGGAAACAAACCACAAAGACAGAACTTAGAACTACTTTATTTTGTCAAGTTTCAAGGAGCTAGCACAAACCGTGTTTGATTTAGACTTAAAAAACACATCTATCTGTATAGGAGGAAATAGAGTGAAACCTAAAAATTCAAACTGTTACTGGTAACGAACGCTTCATCCTAGAAGAGTGAAAATTGGGCAGCTATGTGGACTTAGTGAACTGATCATTACCACAGAGATCATCAAGGTCGGATGAAAAAAAATTTGCCGAGTATTCAGAAAACCAGTAGTATTTTGGAAGCTTGGAACACCTTTCCAATAAACGTGTTTTACGCAGTGTTTGCTTGTGGCTATTTCAAGAGGAAACAAACCACAAAGACAGAACTTAGAACTACTTTATTTTGTCAAGTTTCAAGGAGCTAGCACAAACCGTGTTTGATTTAGACTTAAAAAACACATCTATCTGTATAGGAGGAAATAGAGTGAAACCTAAAAATTCAAACTGTTACTGGTAACGAATGCTTCATCCTAGAAGATTGAAAATTGGGCAGCTAAGTGGACTTAGTGAACTGATCATTACCACAGAGATCATCAAGGTTGGATGAAAAAAAATTTTCCGAGTATTCATAAAACCAGTAGTATTTTGGAAGCTTGGAACAGCTTTCCAATGAATGTGTTTTACGCAGTCTTTGCTTGTGGCTATTTCAAGGGAAAACAAACCACAAAGACAGAACTTAGAACAACTTTATTTTGTCAAGTTTCAAGCAGCTAGAACAAACCGTGATTGATTTAGACTTAAAAAACACATCTATCTGTATAGGAGGAAATAGAGTGAAACCTAAAAATTCAAACTGTTACTGGTAACGAACGCTTCATCCTAGAAGAGTGAAAATTGGGCAGCTAAGTGGACTTAGTGAACTGATCATTACCACAGAGATCATCAAGGTCGGATGAAAAAAAATTTGCCGAATATTCCGAAAACCAGTAGTATTTTGGAAGCTTGGAACAGCTTTCCAATGAATGTGTTTTACGCAGTCTTTGCTTTGGCTATTTCAAGAGGAAACAAACCACAAAGACAGAACTTAGAACTACTTTATTTTGTCAAGTTTCAAGGAGCTAGCACCAACCGTGTTTGATTTAGACTTCCAAACACATCTATATATATAGGAGGAAATAGAGTGAAACCTAAAAACTCAAACTGTTACTGGTAACGAACGCTTCATCCTAGAAGAGTGAATATTGGGCAGCTAAGTGGACTTAGTGAACTGATCATTACCACAGAGATCATCAAGGTCGGATGAAAAAAAATTTGCCGAGTATTCAGAAAACCAGTAGTATTTTGGAAGCTTGGAACACCTTTCCAATAAAGGTGTTTTACGCAGTGTTTGCTTGTGGCTATTTCAAGAGGAAACAAACCACAAAGACAGAACTTAGAACTACTTTATTTTGTCAAGTTTCAAGGAGCTAGCACAAACCGTGTTTGATTTAGACTTAGAAAACACATCTATCTGTATAGGAGGAAATAGAGTGAAACCTAAAAATTCAAACTGTTACTGGTAACGAACGCTTCATCCTAGAAGAGTGAAAGTTGGGCAGCTAAGTGGACTTAGTGAACTGATCATTACCACAGAGATCATCAAGGTCGGATGAAAAAAAATTTGCCGAGTATTCAGAAAACCAGTAGTATTTTGGAAGCTTGGAACACCTTTCCAATGAATGTGTTTTACGCAGTCTTTGCTTGTGGCTATTTCAAGAGGAAACAAACCACAAAGACAGAACTTAGAACTACTTTATTTTGTCAAGTTTCAAGGAGCTAGCACCAACCGTGTTTTATTTAGACTTAAAAAACACATCTATCTGTATAGGAGGAAATAGAGTGAAACCTAAAAATTCAAACTGTTACTGGTAAAGAACGCTTCATCCTAGTAGAGTGAAAATTGGGCAGCTAAGTGGACTTAGTGAACTGATCATTACCACAGAGATCATCAAGGTCGAATGAAAAAAAATTTGCCGAGTATTCAGAAAACCAGTAGTATTTTGGAAGCTTGGAACACCTTTCCAATGAATGTGTTTAACGCAGTCTTTGCTTGTGGCTATTTCAAGAGGAAACAAACCACAAAGACAGAACTTAGAACTACTTTATTTTGTCAAGTTTCAAGGAGCTAGCACAAACCGTGTTTGATTTAGACTTAAAAAACACATCTATCTGTATAGGAGGAAATAGAGTGAAACCTAAAAATTCAAACTGTTACTGGTAACGAACGCTTCATCCTAGAAGAGTGAAAATTGGGCAGCTAAGTGGACGTATTGAACTGATCATTACCACAGAGATCATCAAGGTCGGATGAAAAAAAATTTGCCGAGTATTCCGAAAACCAGTAGTTTTTTGGAAGCTTGGCACACCTTTCCAATGAATGTGTTTTACGCAGTCTTTGCTTGTGCCTATTTCTCGAGGAAACAAACCACAAAGACAGAACTTAGAACTACTTTATTTTGTCAAGTTTCAAGGAGCTAGCACAAACCGTGTTTGATTTAGACTTCCAAACACATCTATCTATATAGGAGGAAATAGAGTGAAACCTAAAAACTCAAACTGTTACTGGTAACGAACGCTTCATCCTAGAAGAGTGAATATTGGGCAGCTAAGTGGACTAAGTATACTGATCATTACCACAGCAATCATCAAGGTCGGATGAAAAAAAATTTGCCGAGTATTCAGAAAACCAGTAATTTTTTGGAAGCTTGGCACACCTTTCCAATGAAGGTGTTTTACGCAGTCTTTGCTTGTGGCTATTTCAAGAGGAAACAAACCACAAAGACAGAAATTAGAACTACTTTATTTTGTCAAGTTTCAAGGAGCTAGCACAAACCGTGTTTGATTTAGACTTAAAAAACACATCTATCTGTATAGGAGGAAATAGAGTGAAACCTAAAAATTCAAACTGTTACTGGTAACGAACGCTTCATCCTAGAAGAGTGAAAATTGGGCAGCTAAGTGGACTTAGTGAACTGATCTTTACCACAGAGATCATCAAGGTCGGATGAAAAAAAATTTGCCGAGTATTCAGAAAACCAGTAGTATTTTGGAAGCTTGGAACACCTTTCCAATGAATGTGTTTTACGCAGTCTTTGCTTGTGGCTATTTCAAGAGGAAACAAACCACAAAGACAGAACTTAGAACTACTTTATTTTGTCAAGTTTCAAGGAGCTAGCACCAACCGTGTTTGATTTAGACTTCCAAACACATCTATCTATATAGGAGGAAATAGAGTGAAACCTAAAAACTCAAACTGTTACTGGTAACGAACGCTTCATCCTAGAAGAGTGAATATTGGGCAGCTAAGTGGACTAAGTATACTGATCATTACCACAGCGATCATCAAGGTCGGATGAAAAAAAATTTGCCGAGTATTCAGAAAACCAGTAGTATTTTGGAAGCTTGGAACACCTTTCCAATAAAGGTGTTTTACGCAGTGTTTGCTTGTGGCTATTTCAAGAGGAAACAAACCACAAAGACAGAACTTAGAACTACTTTATTTTGTCAAGTTTCAAGGAGCTAGCACAAACCGTGTTTGATTTACTTAAAAAAGACATCTATCTGTATAGGAGGAAATAGAGTGAAACCTAAAAATTCAAACTGTTACTGGTAACGAACGCTTCATCCTAGAAGATTGAAAATTGGGCAGCTAAGTGGACTTAGTGAACTGATCTTTACCACAGAGATCATCAAGGTCGGATGAAAAAAAATTTGCCGAGTATTCAGAAAACCAGTAGTATTTTGGAAGCTTGGAACACCTTTCCAATGAATGTGTTTTACGCAGTCTTTGCTTGTGGCTATTTCAAGAGGAAACAAACCACAAAGACAGAACTTAGAACTACTTTATTTTGTCAAGTTTCAAGGAGCTAGCACAAACCGTGTTTGATTTAGACTTAAAAAACACATCTATCTGTATAGGAGGAAATAGAGTGAAACCTAAAAATTCAAACTGTTACTGGTAACGAACGCTTCATCCTAGAAGAGTGAAAATTGGGCAGCTATGTGGACTTAGTGAACTGATCATTACCACAGAGATCATAAAGGTCGGATGAAAAAAAATTTGCCGAGTATTCAGAAAACCAGTAGTATTTTGGAAGCTTGGAACACCTTTCCAATAAAGGTGTTTTACGCAGTGTTTGCTTGTGGCTATTTCAAGAGGAAACAAACCACAAAGACAGAACTTAGAATACTTTATTTTGTCAAGTTTCAAGGAGCTAGCACAAACCGTGTTTGATTTAGACTTAAAAAACACATCTATCTGTATAGGAGGAAATAGAGTGAAACCTAAAAATTCAAACTGTTACTGGTAACGAATGCTTCATCCTAGAAGATTGAAAATTGGGCAGCTAAGTGGACTTAGTGAACTGATCATTACCACAGAGATCATCAAGGTCGGATGAAAAAAAATTTTCCGAGTATTCATAAAACCAGTAGTATTTTGGAAGCTTGGAACAGCTTTCCAATGAATGTGTTTTACGCAGTCTTTGCTTGTGGCTATTTCAAGGGAAAACAAACCACAAAGACAGAACTTAGAACAACTTTATTTTGTCAAGTTTCAAGCAGCTAGAACAAACCGTGATTGATTTAGACTTAAAAAACACATCTATCTGTATAGGAGGAAATAGAGTGAAACCTAAAAATTCAAACTGTTACTGGTAACGAACGCTTCATCCTAGAAGAGTGAAAATTGGGCAGCTAAGTGGACTTAGTGAACTGATCATTACCACAGAGATCATCAAGGTCGGATGAAAAAAAATTTGCCGAGTATTCCGAAAACCAGTAGTATTTTGGAAGCTTGGAACACCTTTCCAATGAATGTGTTTTACGCAGTCTTTGCTTGTGGCTATTTCAAGAGGAAACAAACCACAAAGACAGAACTTAGAACTACTTTATTTTGTCAAGTTTCAAGGAGCTAGCACCAACCGTGTTTGATTTAGACTTCCAAACACATCTATATATATAGGAGGAAATAGAGTGAAACCTAAAAACTCAAACTGTTACTGGTAACGAACGCTTCATCCTAGAAGAGTGAATATTGGGCAGCTAAGTGGACTTAGTGAACTGATCATTACCACAGAGATCATCAAGGTCGGATGAAAAAAAATTTGCCGAGTATTCAGAAAACCAGTAGTATTTTGGAAGCTTGGAACACCTTTCCAATAAAGGTGTTTTACGCAGTGTTTGCTTGTGGCTATTTACAGAGGAAACAAACCACAAAGACAGAACTTAGAACTACTTTATTTTGTCAAGTTTCAAGGAGCTAGCACAAACCGTGTTTGATTTAGACTTAAAAAACACATCTATCTGTATAGGAGGAAATAGAGTGAAACCTAAAAATTCAAACTGTTACTGGTAACGAACGCTTCATCCTTGAAGATTGAAAATTGGGCAGCTAAGTGGACTTAGTGAACTGATCATTACCACAGAGATCATCAAGGTCGGATGAAAAAAAATTTGCCGAGTATTCCGAAAACCAGTAGTTTTTTGGAAGCTTGGCACACCTTTCCAATGAATGTGTTTTACACAGTCTTTGCTTGTGGCTATTTCAAGAGGAAACAAACCACAAAGACAGAACTTAGAACTACTTTATTTTGTCAAGTTTCAAGGAGCTAGCACAAACCGTGTTTGATTTAGACTTAAAAAACACATCTATCTGTATAGGAGGAAATAGAGTGAAACCTAAAAATTCAAACTGTTACTGGTAACGAATGCTTCATCCTAGAAGATTGAAAATTGGGCAGCTAAGTGGACTTAGTGAACTGATCATTACCACAGAGATCATCAAGGTCGGATGAAAAAAAATTTTCCGAGTATTCAGAAAACCAGTAGTATTTTGGAAGCTTGGAACACCTTTCCAATGAATGTGTTTTACGCAGTCTTTGCTTGTGGCTATTTCAAGAGGAAACAAACCACAAAGACAGAACTTAGAACAACTTTATTTTGTCAAGTTTCAAGCAGCTAGAACAAACCGTGATTGATTTAGACTTAAAAAACACATCTATCTGTATAGGAGGAAATAGAGTGAAACCTAAAAATTCAAACTGTTACTGGGAACGAACGCTTCATCCTAGAAGAGTGAAAATTGGGCAGCTAAGTAGACTTAGTGAACTGATCATTACCACAGAGATCATCAAGGTCGGATGAAAAAAAATTTGCCGAGTATTCAGAAAACCAGTAGTATTTTGGAAGCTTGGAACACCTTTCCAATAAAGGTGTTTTACACAGTCTTTGCTTGTGGCTATTTCAAGAGGAAACAAAAAACAAAGACAGAACTTAGAACTACTTTATTTTGTCAAGTTTCAAGGAGCTAGCACAAACCGTGTTTGATTTAGACTTAAAAAACACATCTATCTGTATAGGAGGAAATAGAGTGAAACCTAAAAATTCAAACTGTTACTGGTAATGAATGCTTCATCCTAGAAGATTGAAAATTTGGCAGCTAAGTGGACTTAGTGAACTGATCATTACCACAGAGATCATCAAGGTCGGATGAAAAAAAATTTGCCGAGTATTCAGAAAACCAGTAGTATTTTGGAAGCTTGGAACACCTTTCAAATGAATGTGTTTTACGCAGTCTTTGCTTGTGGCTATTTCAAGAGGAAACAAACCACAAAGACAGAACTTAGAACAACTTTATTTTGTCAAGTTTCAAGGAGCTAGAACAAACCGTGATTGATTTAGAGTTAAAAAACACATCTATCTGTATAGGAGGAAATAGAGTGAAACCTAAAAATTCAAACTGTTACTGGTAACGAATGCTTCATCCTAGAAGATTGAAAATTGGGCAGCTAAGTGGACTTAGTGAACTGTTCATTGCCACAGAGATCATCAAGGTCGGATGAAAAAAAATTTGCCGAGTATTCCGAAAACCATTAGTTTTTTGGAAGCTTGGCACACCTTTCCAATGAATGTGTTTTACGCAGTCTTTGGTTGTGCCTATTTCAAGAGGAAACAAACCACAAAGACAGAACTTAGAACTACTTTATTTTGTCAAGTTTCAAGGATCTAGCACCAACTGTGTTTGATTTAGACTTCCAAACACATCTATATATATTGGAGGAAATAGAGTGAAACCTAAAAACTCAAACTGTTACTGGTAACGAACGCTTCATCCTAGAAGAGTGAATATGGGGCAGCTAAGTGGACTAAGTAAACTGATCATTACCACAGAGATCATCAAGGTCAGATGAAAAAAAATTTGCCGAGTATTCAGAAAACCAGTAGTTTTTTGGAAGCTTGGCACACCTTTCCAATGAAGGTGTTTTACGCAGTCTTTGTTTGTGGCTATTTCAAGAGGAAACAAACCACAAAGAGAGAACTTAGAACTACTTTATTTTGTCAAGTTTCAAGGAGCTAGCACAAACCGTGTTTGATTTAGACTTAAAAAACACATCTATCTGTATAGGAGGAAATAGAGTGAAACCTAAAAATTCAAACTGTTACTGGTAAAGAACGCTTCATCCTAGAAGAGTGAAAGTTGGGCAGCTAAGTGGATTTAGTGAACTGATCATTACCACAGAGATCATCAAGGTCGGATGAAAAAAAATTTGCCGAGTATTCAGAAAACCAGTAGTATTTTGGAAGCTTGGAACACCTTTCCAATGAATGTGTTTTACGCAGTCTTTGCTTGTGGCTATTTCAAGAGAAAACAAACCACAAAGACAGAACTTAGAACTACTTTATTTTGTCAAGTTTCAAGGAGCTAGCACCAACCGTGTTTGATTTAGACTTAAAAAACACATCTATCTGTATAGGAGGAAATAGAGTGAAACCTAAAAATTCAAACTGTTACTGGTAAAGAACGCTTCATCCTAGAAGAGTGAAAATTGGGCAGCTAAGTGGACTTAGTGAACTGATCATTACCACAGAGATCATCAAGGTCGAATGAAAAAAAATTCGCCGAGTATTCAGAAAACCAGTAGTATTTTGGAAGCTTGGCACACCTTTCCAATGAATGTGTTTTACGCAGTCTTTGCTTGTGCCTATTTCAAGAGGAAACAAACCACAAAGACAGAACTTAGAACTACTTTATTTTGTCAAGTTTCAAGGAGCTAACACAAACCGTGTTTGATTTAGACTTAAAAAACACATCTATCTGTATAGTGGGAAATAGAGTGAAACCTAAAAATTCAAACTGTTACTGGTAACAAATGCTTCATCTTAGAAGATTGAAAATTGGGCAGCTAAGTGGACTTAGTGAACTGATCATTACCACAGAGATCATCAAGTTCGGATGAAAAAAAATTTGCCGAGTATTCAGAAAACCAGTAGTATTTTGGAAGCTTGGAACACCTTTCCAATGAATGTGTTTTACGCAGTCTTTGCTTGTGGCTATTTCAAGAGGAAACAAACCACAAAGACAGAACTTAGAACTACTTTATTTTGTCAAGTTTAAGGAGCTAGCACCAACCGTGTTTGATTTAGACTTCCAAACACATCTATATATATAGGAGGAAATAGAGTGAAACCTAAAAACTCAAACTGTTACTGGTAACGAACGCTTCATCCTAGAAGAGTGAATATTGGGCAGCTAAGTGGACTAAGAAAACTGATCATTACCACAGAGATCATCAAGGTCAGATGAAAAAAAATTTGCCGAGTATTCAGAAAACCAGTAGTTTTTTGGAAGCTTGGCACACCTTTCCAATGAAGGTGTTTTACGCAGTCTTTGCTTGTGGCTATTTCAAGAGGAAACAAACCACAAAGACAGAACTTAGAACTACTTTATTTTGTCAAGTTTCAAGGAGCTAGCACAAACCGTGTTTGATTTAGACTTAAAAAACACATCTATCTGTATAGGAGGAAATAGAGTGAAACCTAAAAATTCAAACTGTTACTGGTAACGAACGCTTCATCCTAGAAGAGTGAAAATTGGGCAGCTAAGTGGACTTAGTGAACTGATCTTTACCACAGAGATCATCAAGGTCGGATGAAAAAAAATTTGCCGAGTATTCAGAAAACCAGTAGTATTTTGGAAGCTTGGAACACCTTTCCAATGAAGGTGTTTTACGCAGTCTTTGCTTGTGGCTATTTCAAGAGGAAACAAACCACAAAGACAGAACTTAGAACTACTTTATTTTGTCAAGTTTCAAGGAGCTAGCACAAACCGTGATTGATTTAGACTTAAAAAACACATCTATCTGTATAGGAGGAAATAGAGTGAAACCTAAAAATTCAAACTGTTACTGGTAACGAACGCTTCATCCTAGAAGATTGAAAATTGGGCAGCTAAGTGGACTTAGTGAACTGATCTTTACCACAGAGATCATCAAGGTCGGATGAAAAAAAATTTTCCGAGTATTCAGAAAACCAGTAGTATTTTGGAAGCTTGGAACACCTTTCCAATGAATGTGTTTTACGCAGTCTTTGCTTGTGGCTATTTCAAGAGGAAACAAACCACAAAGACAGAACTTAGAACTACTTTATTTTGTCAAGTTTCAAGGAGCTACCACCAACCGTGTTTGATTTAGGCTTCCAAACACATCTATATATATAGGAGGAAATAGAGTGAAACCTAAAAACTCAAACTGTTACTGGTAACGAACGCTTCATCCTAGAAGAGTGAATATTGGGCAGCTAAGTGGACTTAGTGAACTGATCATTACCACAGAGATCATCAAGGTCGGATGAAAAAAAATTTGCCGAGTATTCAGAAAACCAGTAGTATTTTGGAAGCTTGGAACACCTTTCCAATAAAGGTGTTTTACGCAGTGTTTGCTTGTGGCTATTTCAAGAGGAAACAAACCACAAAGACAGAACTTAGAACTACTTTATTTTGTCAAGTTTCAAGGAGCTAGCACAAACCGTGTTTGATTTAGACTTAAAAAACACATCTATCTGTATAGGAGGAAATAGAGTGAAACCTAAAAATTCAAACTGTTACTGGTAACGAACGCTTCATCCTAGAATAGTGAAAGTTGGGCAGCTAAGTGGATTTAGTGAACTGATCATTACCACAGAGATCATCAATGTCGGATGAAAAAAAATTTGCCGAGTATTCAGAAAACCAGTAGTATTTTGGAAGCTTGGAACACCTTTCCAATAAAGGTGTTTTACGCAGTCTTTGCTTGTGGCTATTTCAAGAGGAAACAAACCACAAAGACAGAACTTAGAACTACTTTATTTTGTCAAGTTTCAAGGAGCTAGCACAAACCGTGTTTGATTTAGACTTAAAAAACACATCTATCTGTATAGGAGGAAATAGAGTGAAACCTAAAATTCAAACTGTTACTGGTAACGAACGCTTCATCCTAGAAGATTGAAAATTGGGCAGCTAAGTGGACTTAGTGAACTGATCATTACCACAGAGATCATCAAGGTCGGATGAAAAAAAATTTGCCGAGTATTCAGAAAACCAGTAGTATTTTGGAAGCTTGGAACACCTTTCCAATGAATGTGTTTTACGCAGTCTTTGCTTGTGCCTATTTCAAGAGGAAACAAACCACAAAGACAGAACTTAGAACTACTTTATTTTGTCAAGTTTCAAGGAGCTAGCACCAACCGTGTTTGATTTAGACTTCCAAACACATCTATCTGTATAGGAGGAAATAGACTGAAACCTAAAAATTCAAACTGTTACTGGTAATGAACGCTTCATCCTTGAAGAGTGAAAATTGGGCAGCTAAGTGGACTTAGTGAACTGATCATTACCACAGAGATCATCAAGGTCGGATGAAAAAAAATTTGCCGAGTATTCCGAAAACCAGTAGTTTTTTGGAAGCTTGGCACACCTTTCCAATGAATGTGTTTTACGCAGTCTTTGCTTGTGCCTATTTCAAGAGGAAACAAACCACAAAGACAGAACTTAGAACTACTTTATTTTGTCAAGTTTCAAGGAGCTATCACAAACCGTGTTTGATTTAGACTTCCAAACACATCTATCTATATAGGAGGAAATAAAGTGAAACCTAAAAACTCAAACTGTTACTGGTAATGAACGCTTCATCCTAGAAGAGTGAATATTGGGCAGCTAAGTGGACTAAGTAAACTGATCATTACCACAGCGATCATCAAGGTCGGATGAAAAAAAATTTGCCGAGTATTCAGAAAACCAGTAGTTTTTTGGAAGCTTGGCACACCTTTCAAATGAAGGTGTTTTACGCAGTCTGTGCTTGTGGCTATTTCAAGTGGAAACAAACCACAAAGACAGAAATTAGAACTACTTTATTTTGTCAAGTTTCAAGGAGCTAGCACAAACCGTGTTTGATTTAGACTTAAAAAACACATCTATCTGTATAGGAGGAAATAGAGTGAAACCTAAAAATTCAAACTGTTACTGGTAACGATTGCTTCATCGTAGAAGAGTGAAAATTGGGCAGCTAAGTGGACTTAGTGAACTGATCATTACCACAGAGATCATCAAGGTCGGATGAAAAAAAATTTGCCGAGTATTCAGAAAACCAGTAGTATTTTGGAAGCTTGGAACACCTTTCCAATAAAGGTGTTTTACGCAGTCTTTGCTTGTGGCTATTTCAAGAGGAAACAAACCACAAAGACAGAACTTAGAACTACTTTATTTTGTCAAGTTTCAAGGAGCTAGCACAAACCGTGTTTGATTTAGACTTAAAAAACACATCTATCTGTATAGGAGGAAATAGAGTGAAACCTAAAAATTCAAACTGTTACTGGTAACGAATGATTCATCCTAGAAGAGTAAAAGTTGGGCAGCTAAGTGGACTTAGTGAACTGATCATTACCACAGAGATCATCAAGGTCGGATGAAAAAAAATTTGCCGAGTATTCAGAAAACCAGTAGTATTTTGGAAGCTTGGCACACCTTTCCAATGAATGTGTTTTACGCAGTCTTTGCTTGTGCCTATTTCAAGATTAAACAAACCACAAAGACAGAACTTAGAACTACTTTATTTTGTCAAGTTTCAAGGAGCTAGCACAAACCGTGTTTGATTTAGACTTAAAAAACACATCTATCTGTATAGGAGGAAATAGAGTGAAACCTAAAAATTCAAACTCTTACTGGTAACGAACACTTCATCCTAGAAGAGTGAATATTGGGCAGCTAAGTGGACTAAGTAAACTGATCATTACCACAGAGATCATCAAGGTCGGATGAAAAAAAATTTGCCGAGTATTCAGAAAACCAGTAGTTTTTTGGAAGCTTGGCACACCTTTCCAATGAAGGTGTTTTACGCAGTCTTTGCTTGTGGCTATTTCAAGAGGAAACAAACCACAAAGACAGAACTTAGAACTACTTTATTTTGTCAAGTTTCAAGGAGCTAGCACAAACCGTGCTTGATTTAGACTTAAAAAACACATCTATCTGTATAGGAGGAAATAAAGTGAAACCTAAAAATTCAAACTGTTACTGGTAACGAACGCTTCATCCTAGAAGAGTGAAAATTGGGCATCTAAGTGGACTTAGTGAACTGATCATTACCACAGAGATCATCAAGGTCGGATGAAAAAAAATTTGCCGAGTATTCCGAAAACCAGTAGTTTTTTGGAAGCTTGGCACACCTTTCCAATGAATGTGTTTTACGCAGTCTTTGCTTGTGCCTATTTCAAGAGGAAACAAACCACAAAGACAGAACTTAGAACTACTTTATTTTGTCAAGTTTCAAGGAGCTAGCACAAACCGTGTTTGATTTAGACTTCCAAACACTTCTATCTATATAGGAGGAAATAGAGTGAAACCTAAAAACTCAAACTGTTACTGGTAACGAACGCTTCATCCTAGAAGAGTGAATATTGGGCAGCTAAGTGGACTAAGTAAACTGATCATTACCACAGCGATCATCAATGTCGGATGAAAAAAAATTTGCCGAGTATTCAGAAAACCAGTAGTTTTTTGGAAGCTTGACACATCTTTCCAATGAAGGTGTTTTACGCAGTCTTTGCTTGTGGCTATTTCAAGAGGAAACAAACCACAAAGACAGAAATTAGAACTATTTTATTTTGTCAAGTTTCAAGGAGCTAGCACAAACCGTGTTTGATTTAGACTTAAAAAACACATCTATCTGTATAGGAGGAAATAGAGTGAAACCTAAAAATTCAAACTGTTACTGGTAACGAACGCTTCATCCTAGAAGAGTGAAAGTTGGGCAGCTAAGTGGACTTAGTGAACTGATCATTACCACAGAGATCATCAAGGTCGGATGAAAAAAAATTTGCCGAGTATTCAGAAAACCAGTAGTATTTTGGAAGCTTGGCACACCTTTCCAATGAAGGTGTTTTACGCAGTCTTTGCTTGTATCTATTTCAAGAGGAAACAAACCACAAAGACAGAAATTAGAACTACTTTATTTTGTCAAGTTTCAAGGAGCTAGCACAAACCGTGTTTGATATAGACTTAAAAAACACATCTATCTCTATAGGAGGAAATAGAGTGAAACCTAAAAATTCAAACTGTTACTGGTAACGAACGCTTCATCCTAGAAGAGTGCAAGTTGGGCAGCTAAGTGGACTTAGTGAACTGATCATTACCACAGAGATCATCAAGGTCGGATGTAAAAAATTTTGCAGAGTATTCAGAAAACCAGTAGTATTTTGGAAGCTTGGAACACCTTTCCAATGAATGTGTTTTACGCTCTTTGCTTGTGGCTATTTCAAGAGGAAACAAACCACAAAGACAGAACTTAGAACTACTTTATTTTGTCAAGTTTCAAGGAGCTAGCACAAACCGTGTTTGATTTAGACTTAAAAAACACATCTATCTGTATAGGAGGAAATAGAGTGAAACCTAAAAATTCAAACTGTTACTGGTAACGAACGCTTAATCCTAGAAGAGTGAAAGTTGGGCAGCTAAGTGGACTTAGTGAACTGATCATTACCACAGAGATCATCAAGGTCAGATGAAAAAAAATTTGCCGAGTATTCCGAAAACCAGTAGTTTTTTGGAAGCTTGGCACACCTTTCCAATGAATGTGTTTTACGCAGTCTTTGCTTGTGCCTATTTCAAGAGGAAACAAACCACAAAGACAGAACTTAGAACTACTTTATTTTGTCAAGTTTCAAGGAGCTAGCACCAACCGTGTTTGATTTAGACTTCCAAACACATCTATATATATAGGACGAAATAGAGTGAAACCTAAAAACTCAAACTGTTACTGGTAACGAACGCTTCATCCTAGAAGAGTGAATATTGGGCAGCTAAGTGGACTAAGTAAACTGATCATTACCACAGAGATCATCAAGGTCAGATGAAAAAAAATTTGCCGAGTATTCAGAAAGCCAGTAGTTTTTTGGAAGCTTGGAACACCTTTCCAATGAAGGTGTTTTACGCAGTCTTTGCTTGTGGCTATTTCAAGAGGAAACAAACCACAAAGACAGAACTTAGAACTACTTTATTTTGTCAAGTTTCAAGGAGCTAGCACAAACCGTGTTTGATTTAGACTTAAAAAACACATCTATCTGTATAGGAGGAAATAGAGTGAAACCTAAAAATTCAAACTGTTACTGGTAACGAACGCTTCATCCTAGAAGAGTGAAAATTGGGCAGCTAAGTGGACTTAGTGAACTGATCATTACCACAGAGACCATTAAGGTCGGATGAAAAAAAATTTGCCGAGTATTCCGAAAACCAGTAGTTTTTTGGAAGCTTGGCACACCTTTCCAATGAATGTGTTTTACGCAGTCTTTGCTTGTGCCTATTTCAAGAGGAAACAAACCACAAAGACAGAACTTAGAACTACTTTATTTTGTCAAGTTTCAAGGAGCTAGCACAAACCGTGTTTGATTTAGACTTCCAAACACATCTATCTATATAGGAGGAAATAGAGTGAAACCTAAAAACTCAAACTGTTACTGGTAACGAACGCTTCATCCTAGAAGAGTGAATATTGGGCAGCTAAGTGGACTAAGTAAACTGATCATTACCACAGCGATCATCAAGGTCGGATGAAAAAAAATTTGCCGAGTATTCAGAAAACCAGTAGTTTTTTGGAAGCTTGGCACACCTTTACAATGAAGGTGTTTTACGCAGTCTTTGCTTGTGGCTATTTCAAGAGGAAACAAACCACAAAGACAGAAATTAGAACTACTTTATTTTGTCAAGTTTCAAGGAGCTAGCACAAACCGTGTTTGATTTAGACTTAAAAAACTCATCTATCTGTATAGGAGGAAATAGAGTGAAACCTAAAAATTCAAACTGTTACTGGTAATGAACGCTTTATCCTAGAAGAGTGAAAGTTGGGCAGCTAAGTGGACTTAGTGAACTGATCATTACCACAGAGATCATCAAGGTCGGATGAAAAAAAATTTGCCGAGTATTCAGAAAACCAGTAGTATATTGGAAGCTTGGAACACCTTTCCAATGAATGTGTTTTACGCAGTCTTTGCTTGTGGCTATTTCAAGAGGAAACAAACCACAAAGACAGAACTTAGATCTACTTTATTTTGTCAAGTTTCAAGGAGCTAGCACAAACCGTGTTTGATTTAGACTTAAAAAACACATCTATCTGTATAGGAGGAAATAGAGTGAAACCTAAAAATTCAGACTGTTACTGGTAACGAACGCTTCATCCTAGAAGAGTGAAAATTGGGCAGCTAAGTGGACTTAGTGAACTGATCATTACCACAGAGATCATCAAGGTCGGATGAAAAAAAATTTGCCGAGTATTCAGAAAACCAGTAGTATTTTGGAAGCTTGGAACACCTTTCCAATAAAGGTGTTTTACGCAGTGTTTGCTTGTGGCTATTTCAAGAGGAAACAAACCACAAAGACAGAACTTAGAACTACTTTATTTTGTCAAGTTTCAAGGAGCTAGCACAAACCGTGTTTGATTTAGACTTAAAAAACACATCTATCTGTATAGGAGGAAATAGAGTGAAACCTAAAAATTCAAACTGTTACTGGTAACGAACGCTTCATCCTAGAAGAGTGCAAGTTGGGCAGCTAAGTGGACTTAGTGAACTGATCATTACCACAGAGATCATCAAGGTCGGATGAAAAAAAATTTGCCGAGTATTCAGAAAACCAGTAGTATTTTGGAAGCTTGGAACACCTTTCCAATGAATGTGTTTTACGCAGTCTTTGCTTGTGGCTATTTCAAGAGGAAACAAACCACAAAGACAGAACTTAGAACTACTTTATTTTGTCAAGTTTCAAGGAGCTAGCACAAACCGTGTTTGATTTAGACTTAAAAAACACATCTATCTGTATAGGAGGAAATAGAGTGAAACCTAAAAATTCAAACTGTTACTGGTAACGAACGCTTCATCCTAGAAGAGTGAATATTGGGCAGCTAAGTGGACTAAGTAAACTGATGATTACCACATAGATCATTAAGGTCAGATGAAAAAAAATTTGCCGAGTATTCAGAAAACCAGTAGTTTTTTGGAAGCTTGGCACACCTTTCCAATGAAGGTGTTTTACGCAGTCTTTGCTTGTGGCTATTTCAAGAGGAAACAAACCACAAAGACAGAACTTAGAACTACTTTATTTTGTCAAGTTTCAAGGAGCTAGCACAAACCATGTTTGATTTAGACTTCCAAACACATCTATCTATATAGGAGGAAATAGAGTGAAACCTAAAAACTCAAACTGTTACTGGTAACGAACGCTTCATCCTAGAAGAGTGAATATTGGGCAGCTAAGTGGACTAAATAAACTGATCATTACCACAGCGATCATCAAAGTCGGATGAAAAAAAATTTGCCGAGTATTCAGAAAACCAGTAGTTTTTTGGAAGCTTGACACATCTTTCCAATGAAGGTGTTTTACGCAGTCTTTGCTTGTGGCTATTTCAAGAGGAAACAAACCACAAAGACAGAAATTAGAACTACTTTATTTTGTCAAGTTTCAAGGAGCTAGCACAAACCGTGTTTGATTTAGACTTAAAAAACACATCTATCTGTATAGGAGGAAATAGAGTGAAACCTAAAAATTCAAACTGTTACTGGTAACGAACGCTTCATCCTAGAAGAGTGAAAGTTGGGCAGGTAAGTGGACTTAGTGAACTGATCATTACCACAGAGATCATCAAGGTCGGATGAAAAAAAATTTGCCGAGTATTCAGAAAACCAGTAGTATTTTGGAAGCTTGGCACACCTCTCCAATGAAGGTGTTTTACGCAGTCTTTGCTTGTGGCTATTTCAAGAGGAAACAAACCACAAAGACAGAACTTAGAACTACTTTATTTTGTCAAGTTTCAAGGAGCTAGCACAAACCGTGTTTGATATAGACTTAAAAAACACATCTATCTGTATAGGAGGAAATAGAGTGAAACCTAAAAATTCAAACTGTTACTGGTAACGAACGCTTCATCCTAGAAGAGTGCAAGTTGGGCAGCTAAGTGGACTTAGTGAACTGATCATTACCACAGAGATCATCAAGGTCGGATGAAAAAAAATTTGCCGAGTATTCAGAAAACCAGTAGTATTTTGGAAGCTTGGAACACCTTTCCAATGAATGTGTTTTACGCAGTCTTTGCTTGTGGCTATTTCAAGAGGAAACAAACCACAAAGACAGAACTTAGAACTACTTTATTTTGTCAAGTTTCAAGGAGCTAGCACAAACCGTGTTTGATTTAGACTTAAAAAACACATCTATCTGTATAGGAGGAAATAGAGTGAAACCTAAAAATTCAAACTGTTACTGGTAACGAACGCTTCATCCTAGAAGAGTGAAAATTGGGCAGCTAAGTGGACTTAGTGAACTGATCATTACCACAGAGATCATCAAGGTCGGATGAAAAAAAATTTGCCGAGTATTCAGAAAACCAGTAGTATTTTGGAAGCTTGGAACACCTTTCCAATAAAGGTGTTTTACGCAGTGTTTGCTTGTGGCTATTTCAAGAGGAAACAAACCACAAAGACAGAACTTAGAACTACTTTATTTTGTCAAGTTTCAAGGAGCTAGCACAAACCGTGTTTGATTTAGACTTAAAAAACACATCTATCTGTATAGGAGGAAATAGAGTGAAACCTAAAAATTCAAACTGTTACTGGTAACGAACGCTTCATCCTAGAAGATTGAAAATTGGGCAGCTAAGTGCACTTAGTGAACTGATCATGACCACAGAGATCATCAAGGTCGGATGAAAAAAAATTTGCCGAGTATTCAGAAAACCAGTAGTATTTTGGAAGCTTGGAACACCTTTCCAATGAATGTGTTTTACCCAGTCATTGCTTGTGGCTATTTCAAAGAGGAAACAAACCACAAAGACAGAACTTAGAACAACTTTATTTTGTCAAGTTTCAAGGAGCTAGAACCAACCGTGATTGATTTAGACTTAAAAAACACATGTATCTGTATAGGAGGAAATAGAGTGAAACCTAAAAATTCAAACTGTTACTGGTAACGAACGCTTCATCGTAGAAGAGTGAAAATTGGGCAGCTAAGTGGACTTAGTGAACTGATCATTACCACAGAGATCATCAAGGTCGGATGAAAAAAAATTTGCCGAGTATTCCGAAAACCAGTAGTTTTTTGGAAGCTTGGCACACCTTTCCAATGAATGTGTTTTACGCAGTCTTTGCTTGTGCCTATTTCAAGAGGAAACAAACCACAAAGACAGAACTTAGAACTACTTTATTTTGTCAAGTTTCAAGGAGCTAGCACCAACCGTGTTTGATTTAGACTTCCAAACACATCTATATATATAGGAGGAAATAGAGTGAAACCTAAAAACTCAAACTGTTACTGGTAACGAACGCTTCATCCTAGAAGAGTGAATATTGGGCAGCTAAGTGGACTAAGTAAACTGATCATTACCACAGAGATCATCAAGGTCAGATGAAAAAAAATTTGCCGAGTATTCAGAAAGCCAGTAGTTTTTTGGAAGCTTGGAACACCTTTCCAATGAATGTGTTTTACGCAGTCTTTGCTTGTGGCTATTTCAAGAGGAAACAAACCACAAAGACAGAACTTAGAACTACTTTATTTTGTCAAGTTTCAAGGAGCTAGCACAAACCGTGTTTGATTTAGACTTAAAAAACCCATCTATCTGTATAGGAGGAAATAGAGTGAAACCTAAAAATTCAAACTGTTACTGGTAACGAACGCTTCATCCTAGAAGAGTGAAAATTGGGCAGCTAAGTGGACTTAGTGAACTGATCATTACCACAGAGATCATCAAGGTCGGATGAAAAAAAATTTGTCGAGTATTCCGAAAACCAGTTGTTTTTTGGAAGCTTGGCACACCTTTCCAATGATTGTGTTTTACGCAGTCTTTGCTTGTGCCTATTTCAAGAGGAAACAAACCACAAAGACAGAACTCAGAACTATTTTATTTTGTCAAGTTTCAAGGAGCTAGCACAAACCGTGATTGATTTAGACTTCCAAACACATCTATCTATATAGGAGGAAATAGAGTGAAACCTAAAAACTCAAACTGTTACTGGTAACGAACGCTTCATCCTAGAAGAGTGAATATTGGGCAGCTAAGTGGACTAAGTAAACTGATCATTACCACAGCGATCATCAAGGTCGGATGAAAAAAAATTTGCCGAGTATTCAGAAAACCAGTAGTTTTTTGGAAGCTTGGCACACCTTTACAATGAAGGTGTTTTACGCAGTCTTTGCTTGTGGCTATTTCAAGAGGAAACAAACCACAAAGACAGAAATTAGAACTACTTTATTTTGTCAAGTTTCAAGGAGCTAGCACAAACCGTGTTTGATTTAGACTTAAAAAACACATCTATCTGTATAGGAGGAAATAGAGTGAAACCTAAAAATTCAAACTGTTACTGGTAATGAATGCTTCATCCTAGAAGAGTGAAAGTTGGGCAGCTAAGAGGACTTAGTGAACTGATCATTACCACAGAGATCATCAAGGTCGGATGAAAAAAAATTTGCCGAGTATTCAGAAAACCAGTAGTATTTTGGAAGCTTGGAACACCTTTCCCATGAATGTGTTTTACGCAGTCTTTGCTTGTGGCTATTTCAAGAGGAAACAAACCACAAAGACAGAACTTAGAACTACTTTATTTTGTCAAGTTTCAAGGAGCTATCACAAACCGTGTTTGATTTAGACTTAAAAAACACATCTATCTGTATAGGAGGAAATAGAGTGAAACCTAAAAATTCAAACTGTTACTGGTAACGAACGCTTCATCCTAGAAGAGTGAAAATTGGGCAGCTAAGTGGACTTAGTGAACTGATCATTACCACAGAGATCATCAAGGTCGGATGAAAAAAAATTTGCCGAGTATTCAGAAAACCAGTAGTATTATGGAAGCTTGGAACACCTTTCCAATAAAGGTGTTTTACGCAGTGTTTGCTTGTGGCTATTTCAAGAGGAAACAAACCACAAAGACAGAACTTAGAACTACTTTATTTTGTCAAGTTTCAAGGAGCTAGCACAAACCGTGTTTGATTTAGACTTAAAAAACACATCTATCTGTATAGGAGGAAATAGAGTGAAACCTAATAATTCAAACTGTTACTGGTAACGAACGCTTCATCCTAGAAGAGTGAAAGTTGGGCAGCTAAGTGGACTAAGTAAACTGATCATTACCAGAGAGATCATCAAGGTCGGATGAAAAAAAATTTGCCGAGTATTCCGAAAACCAGTAGTTTTATTTAAGCTTGGCACACCTTTCCAATGAATGTGTTTTACGCAGTCTTTGCTTGTGCCTATTTCAAGAGGAAACAAACCACAAAGACAGAACTTAGAACTACTTTATTTTGTCAAGTTTCAAGGAGCTAGCACCAACCGTGTTTGATTTAGACTTCCAAACACATCTATATATATAGGAGGAAATAGAGTGAAACCTAAAAATTCAAACTGTTACTGGTAACGAACGCTTCATCCTAGAAGAGTGAAAATTGGGCAGCTAAGTGGACTTAGTGAACTGATCATTACCACAGAGATCATCAAGGTCGGATGAAAAAAAATTTGCCGAGTATTCAGAAAACCAGTAGTATTTTGGAAGCTTGGAACACCTTTCCAATGAATGTGTTTTACGCAGTCTTTGCTTGTGGCTATTTCAAGAGGAAACAAACCACAAAGAGAGAACTTAGAACTACTTTATTTTGTCAAGTTTCAAGGAGCTAGCACAAACCGTGTTTGATTTAGACTTAAGAAACACATCTATCTGTATAGGAGGAAATAGAGTGAAACCTAAAAATTCAAACTGTTACTGGTAACGAACGCTTCATCCTAGAAGAGTGAAAATTGGGCAGCTAAGTGGACTTAGTGAACTGATCATTACCACAGAGATCATCAAGGTCGGATGAAAAAAAATTTGCCGAGTATTCAGAAAACCAGTAGTATTTTGGAAGCTTGGAACACCTTTCCAATGAATGTGTTTTACGCAGTCTTTGCTTGTGGCTATTTCAAGAGGAAACAAACCACAAAGACAGAACTTAGTACTACTTTATTTTTTCAAGTTTCAAGGAGCTAGCACAAACCGTGTTTGATTTAGACTTAAAAAACACATCTATCTGTATAGGAGGAAATAGAGTGAAACCTAAAAATTCAAACTGTTACTGGTAACGAACGCTTCATCCTAGAAGAGTGAAAATTGGGCAGCTAAGTGGACTTATTGAACTGATCATTACCACAGAGATCATCAAGGTCGGATGAAAAAAAATTTGCCAAGTATTCAGAAAACCAGTAGTATTTTGGAAGATTGGAACACCTTTCCAATAAAGGTGTTTTACGCAGTGTTTGCTTGTGGCTATTTCAAGAGGAAACAAACCACAAAGACAGAACTTAGAACTACTTTATTTTGTCAAGTTTCAAGGAGCTAGCACAAACCGTGTTTGATTTAGACTTAAAAAACACATCTATCTGTATAGGAGGAAATAGAGTGAAACCTAAAAATTCAAACTGTTACTGGTAACGAACGCTTCATCCTAGAAGAGTGAAAGTTGGGCAGCTAAGTGGACTTAGTGAACTGATCATTACCACAGAGATCATCAAGGTCGGATGAAAAAAAAATTGCCGAGTATTCAGAAAACCAGTAGTATTTTGGAAGCTTGGCACACCTTTCCAATGAAGGTGTTTTACGCAGTGTTTGCTTGTGGCTATTTCAAGAGGAAACAAACCACAAAGACAGAACTTAGAACTACTTTATTTTGTCAAGTTTCAAGGAGCTAGCACAAACCGTGTTTGATTTAGACTTAAAAAACACATCTATCTATATAGGAGGAAATAGAGTGAAACCTAAAAATTCAAACTGTTACTGGTAACGAACGCTTCATCCTAGAAGAGTGAAAGTTGGGCAGCTAAGTGGACTTAGTGAACTGATCATTACCACAGAGATCATCAAGGTCGGATGAAAAAAAAATTGCCGAGTATTCAGAAAACCAGTTGTATTTTGGAAGCTTGGAACACCTTTCCAATAAAGGTGTTTTACGCAGTGTTTGCTTGTGGCTATTTCAAGAGGAAACAAACCACAAAGACAGAACTTAGAACTACTTTATTTTGTCAAGTTTCAAGGAGCTAGCACAAACCGTGTTTGATTTAGACTTCCAAACACATCTATCTATATAGGAGGAAATAGAGTGAAACCTAAAAACTCAAACTGTTACTGGTAACGAACGCTTCATCCAGGAAGAGTGAATTTTGGGCAGCTAAGTGGACTAAGTAAACTGATCATTACCACAGCGATCATCAAGGTCGGATGAAAAAAAATTTGCCGAGTATTCAGAAAACCAGTAGTTTTTTGGAAGTTTGGCACACCTTTCCAATGAAGGTGTTTTACGCAGTCTTTGCTTGTGGCTATTTCAAGAGGAAACAAACCACGAAGACAGAAATTAGAACTACTTTATTTTGTCAAGTTTCAAGGAGCTAGCACAAACCGTGTTTGATTTAGACTTAAAAAACACATCTATCTGTATAGGAGGAAATAGAGTGAAACCTAAAAATTCAAACTGTTACTGGTAACGAACGCTTCATCCTAGAAGAGTGAAAGTTGGGCAGCTAAGTGGACTTAGTGAACTGATCATTACCACAGAGATCATCAAGGTCGGATGAAAAAAAATTTGCCGAGTATTCAGAAAACCAGTAGTATTTTGGAAGCGTGGCACACCTTTCCAATGAATGTGTTTTACGCAGTCTTTGCTTGTGGCTATTTCAAGAGGAAACAAACCACAAAGACAGAACTTAGAACTACTTTATTTTGTCAAGTTTCAAGGTGCTAGCACAAACCGTGTTTGATTTATACTTAAAAAACACATCTATCTGTATAGGAGGAAATAGAGTGAAACCTAAAAATTCAAACTGTTACTGGTAACGAACGCTTCATCCTAGAAGAGTGAAAGTTGGGCAGCTAAGTGGACTTAGTGAACTGATCATTACCACAGAGATCATCAAGGTCGGATGAAAAAAAATTTGCCGAGTATTCAGAAAACCAGTAGTTTTTTGGAAGCTTGGCACACCTTTCCAATGAAGGTGTTTTACGCAGTCTTTGCTTGTGGCTATTTCAAGAGGAAACAAACCACAAAGACAGAACTTAGAACTACTTTATTTTGTCAAGTTTCAAGGAGCTAGCACAAACCATGTTTGATTTAGACTTCCAAACACATCTATCTATATAGGAGGAAATAGAGTGAAACCTAAAAACTCAAACTGTTACTGGTAACGAACGCTTCATCCTAGAAGAGTGAATATTGGGCAGCTAAGTGGACTAAATAAACTGATCATTACCACAGCGATCATCAAAGTCGGATGAAAAAAAATTTGCCGAGTATTCAGAAAACCAGTAGTTTTTTGGAAGCTTGACACATCTTTCCAATGAAGGTGTTTTACGCAGTCTTTGCTTGTGGCTATTTCAAGAGGAAACAAACCACAAAGACAGAAATTAGAACTACTTTATTTTGTCAAGTTTCAAGGAGCTAGCACAAACCGTGTTTGATTTAGACTTAAAAAACACATCTATCTGTATAGGAGGAAATAGAGTGAAACCTAAAAATTCAAACTGTTACTGGTAACGAACGCTTCATCCTAGAAGAGTGAAAGTTGGGCAGGTAAGTGGACTTAGTGAACTGATCATTACCACAGAGATCATCAAGGTCGGATGAAAAAAAATTTGCCGAGTATTCAGAAAACCAGTAGTATTTTGGAAGCTTGGCACACCTCTCCAATGAAGGTGTTTTACGCAGTCTTTGCTTGTGGCTATTTCAAGAGGAAACAAACCACAAAGACAGAACTTAGAACTACTTTATTTTGTCAAGTTTCAAGGAGCTAGCACAAACCGTGTTTGATATAGACTTAAAAAACACATCTATCTGTATAGGAGGAAATAGAGTGAAACCTAAAAATTCAAACTGTTACTGGTAACGAACGCTTCATCCTAGAAGAGTGCAAGTTGGGCAGCTAAGTGGACTTAGTGAACTGATCATTACCACAGAGATCATCAAGGTCGGATGAAAAAAAATTTGCCGAGTATTCAGAAAACCAGTAGTATTTTGGAAGCTTGGAACACCTTTCCAATGAATGTGTTTTACGCAGTCTTTGCTTGTGGCTATTTCAAGAGGAAACAAACCACAAAGACAGAACTTAGAACTACTTTATTTTGTCAAGTTTCAAGGAGCTAGCACAAACCGTGTTTGATTTAGACTTAAAAAACACATCTATCTGTATAGGAGGAAATAGAGTGAAACCTAAAAATTCAAACTGTTACTGGTAACGAACGCTTCATCCTAGAAGAGTGAAAATTGGGCAGCTAAGTGGACTTAGTGAACTGATCATTACCACAGAGATCATCAAGGTCGGATGAAAAAAAATTTGCCGAGTATTCAGAAAACCAGTAGTATTTTGGAAGCTTGGAACACCTTTCCAATAAAGGTGTTTTACGCAGTGTTTGCTTGTGGCTATTTCAAGAGGAAACAAACCACAAAGACAGAACTTAGAACTACTTTATTTTGTCAAGTTTCAAGGAGCTAGCACAAACCGTGTTTGATTTAGACTTAAAAAACACATCTATCTGTATAGGAGGAAATAGAGTGAAACCTAAAAATTCAAACTGTTACTGGTAACGAACGCTTCATCCTAGAAGATTGAAAATTGGGCAGCTAAGTGCACTTAGTGAACTGATCATGACCACAGAGATCATCAAGGTCGGATGAAAAAAAATTTGCCGAGTATTCAGAAAACCAGTAGTATTTTGGAAGCTTGGAACACCTTTCCAATGAATGTGTTTTACCCAGTCATTGCTTGTGGCTATTTCAAGAGGAAACAAACCACAAAGACAGAACTTAGAACAACTTTATTTTGTCAAGTTTCAAGGAGCTAGAACCAACCGTGATTGATTTAGACTTAAAAAACACATGTATCTGTATAGGAGGAAATAGAGTGAAACCTAAAAATTCAAACTGTTACTGGTAACGAACGCTTCATCGTAGAAGAGTGAAAATTGGGCAGCTAAGTGGACTTAGTGAACTGATCATTACCACAGAGATCATCAAGGTCGGATGAAAAAAAATTTGCCGAGTATTCCGAAAACCAGTAGTTTTTTGGAAGCTTGGCACACCTTTCCAATGAATGTGTTTTACGCAGTCTTTGCTTGTGCCTATTTCAAGAGGAAACAAACCACAAAGACAGAACTTAGAACTACTTTATTTTGTCAAGTTTCAAGGAGCTAGCACCAACCGTGTTTGATTTAGACTTCCAAACACATCTATATATATAGGAGGAAATAGAGTGAAACCTAAAAACTCAAACTGTTACTGGTAACGAACGCTTCATCCTAGAAGAGTGAATATTGGGCAGCTAAGTGGACTAAGTAAACTGATCATTACCACAGAGATCATCAAGGTCAGATGAAAAAAAATTTGCCGAGTATTCAGAAAGCCAGTAGTTTTTTGGAAGCTTGGAACACCTTTCCAATGAATGTGTTTTACGCAGTCTTTGCTTGTGGCTATTTCAAGAGGAAACAAACCACAAAGACAGAACTTAGAACTACTTTATTTTGTCAAGTTTCAAGGAGCTAGCACAAACCGTGTTTGATTTAGACTTAAAAAACCCATCTATCTGTATAGGAGGAAATAGAGTGAAACCTAAAAATTCAAACTGTTACTGGTAACGAACGCTTCATCCTAGAAGAGTGAAAATTGGGCAGCTAAGTGGACTTAGTGAACTGATCATTACCACAGAGATCATCAAGGTCGGATGAAAAAAAATTTGTCGAGTATTCCGAAAACCAGTTGTTTTTTGGAAGCTTGGCACACCTTTCCAATGATTGTGTTTTACGCAGTCTTTGCTTGTGCCTATTTCAAGAGGAAACAAACCACAAAGACAGAACTCAGAACTATTTTATTTTGTCAAGTTTCAAGGAGCTAGCACAAACCGTGATTGATTTAGACTTCCAAACACATCTATCTATATAGGAGGAAATAGAGTGAAACCTAAAAACTCAAACTGTTACTGGTAACGAACGCTTCATCCTAGAAGAGTGAATATTGGGCAGCTAAGTGGACTAAGTAAACTGATCATTACCACAGCGATCATCAAGGTCGGATGAAAAAAAATTTGCCGAGTATTCAGAAAACCAGTAGTTTTTTGGAAGCTTGGCACACCTTTACAATGAAGGTGTTTTACGCAGTCTTTGCTTGTGGCTATTTCAAGAGGAAACAAACCACAAAGACAGAAATTAGAACTACTTTATTTTGTCAAGTTTCAAGGAGCTAGCACAAACCGTGTTTGATTTAGACTTAAAAAACACATCTATCTGTATAGGAGGAAATAGAGTGAAACCTAAAAATTCAAACTGTTACTGGTAATGAATGCTTCATCCTAGAAGAGTGAAAGTTGGGCAGCTAAGAGGACTTAGTGAACTGATCATTACCACAGAGATCATCAAGGTCGGATGAAAAAAAATTTGCCGAGTATTCAGAAAACCAGTAGTATTTTGGAAGCTTGGAACACCTTTCCCATGAATGTGTTTTACGCAGTCTTTGCTTGTGGCTATTTCAAGAGGAAACAAACCACAAAGACAGAACTTAGAACTACTTTATTTTGTCAAGTTTCAAGGAGCTATCACAAACCGTGTTTGATTTAGACTTAAAAAACACATCTATCTGTATAGGAGGAAATAGAGTGAAACCTAAAAATTCAAACTGTTACTGGTAACGAACGCTTCATCCTAGAAGAGTGAAAATTGGGCAGCTAAGTGGACTTAGTGAACTGATCATTACCACAGAGATCATCAAGGTCGGATGAAAAAAAATTTGCCGAGTATTCAGAAAACCAGTAGTATTATGGAAGCTTGGAACACCTTTCCAATAAAGGTGTTTTACGCAGTGTTTGCTTGTGGCTATTTCAAGAGGAAACAAACCACAAAGACAGAACTTAGAACTACTTTATTTTGTCAAGTTTCAAGGAGCTAGCACAAACCGTGTTTGATTTAGACTTAAAAAACACATCTATCTGTATAGGAGGAAATAGAGTGAAACCTAATAATTCAAACTGTTACTGGTAACGAACGCTTCATCCTAGAAGAGTGAAAGTTGGGCAGCTAAGTGGACTAAGTAAACTGATCATTACCAGAGAGATCATCAAGGTCGGATGAAAAAAAATTTGCCGAGTATTCCGAAAACCAGTAGTTTTATTTAAGCTTGGCACACCTTTCCAATGAATGTGTTTTACGCAGTCTTTGCTTGTGCCTATTTCAAGAGGAAACAAACCACAAAGACAGAACTTAGAACTACTTTATTTTGTCAAGTTTCAAGGAGCTAGCACCAACCGTGTTTGATTTAGACTTCCAAACACATCTATATATATAGGAGGAAATAGAGTGAAACCTAAAAATTCAAACTGTTACTGGTAACGAACGCTTCATCCTAGAAGAGTGAAAATTGGGCAGCTAAGTGGACTTAGTGAACTGATCATTACCACAGAGATCATCAAGGTCGGATGAAAAAAAATTTGCCGAGTATCAGAAAACCAGTAGTATTTTGGAAGCTTGGAACACCTTTCCAATGAATGTGTTTTACGCAGTCTTTGCTTGTGGCTATTTCAAGAGGAAACAAACCACAAAGAGAGAACTTAGAACTACTTTATTTTGTCAAGTTTCAAGGAGCTAGCACAAACCGTGTTTGATTTAGACTTAAGAAACACATCTATCTGTATAGGAGGAAATAGAGTGAAACCTAAAAATTCAAACTGTTACTGGTAACGAACGCTTCATCCTAGAAGAGTGAAAATTGGGCAGCTAAGTGGACTTAGTGAACTGATCATTACCACAGAGATCATCAAGGTCGGATGAAAAAAAATTTGCCGAGTATTCAGAAAACCAGTAGTATTTTGGAAGCTTGGAACACCTTTCCAATGAATGTGTTTTACGCAGTCTTTGCTTGTGGCTATTTCAAGAGGAAACAAACCACAAAGACAGAACTTAGTACTACTTTATTTTTTCAAGTTTCAAGGAGCTAGCACAAACCGTGTTTGATTTAGACTTAAAAAACACATCTATCTGTATAGGAGGAAATAGAGTGAAACCTAAAAATTCAAACTGTTACTGGTAACGAACGCTTCATCCTAGAAGAGTGAAAATTGGGCAGCTAAGTGGACTTATTGAACTGATCATTACCACAGAGATCATCAAGGTCGGATGAAAAAAAATTTGCCAAGTATTCAGAAAACAAGTAGTATTTTGGAAGATTGGAACACCTTTCCAATAAAGGTGTTTTTACGCAGTGTTTGCTTGTGGCTATTTCAAGAGGAAACAAACCACAAAGACAGAACTTAGAACTACTTTATTTTGTCAAGTTTCAAGGAGCTAGCACAAACCGTGTTTGATTTAGACTTAAAAAACACATCTATCTGTATAGGAGGAAATAGAGTGAAACCTAAAAATTCAAACTGTTACTGGTAACGAACGCTTCATCCTAGAAGAGTGAAAGTTGGGCAGCTAAGTGGACTTAGTGAACTGATCATTACCACAGAGATCATCAAGGTCGGATGAAAAAAAAATTGCCGAGTATTCAGAAAACCAGTAGTATTTTGGAAGCTTGGCACACCTTTCCAATGAAGGTGTTTTACGCAGTGTTTGCTTGTGGCTATTTCAAGAGGAAACAAACCACAAAGACAGAACTTAGAACTACTTTATTTTGTCAAGTTTCAAGGAGCTAGCACAAACCGTGTTTGATTTAGACTTAAAAAACACATCTATCTATATAGGAGGAAATAGAGTGAAACCTAAAAATTCAAACTGTTACTGGTAACGAACGCTTCATCCTAGAAGAGTGAAAGTTGGGCAGCTAAGTGGACTTAGTGAACTGATCATTACCACAGAGATCATCAAGGTCGGATGAAAAAAAAATTGCCGAGTATTCAGAAAACCAGTTGTATTTTGGAAGCTTGGAACACCTTTCCAATAAAGGTGTTTTACGCAGTGTTTGCTTGTGGCTATTTCAAGAGGAAACAACCACAAAGACAGAACTTAGAACTACTTTATTTTGTCAAGTTTCAAGGAGCTAGCACAAACCGTGTTTGATTTAGACTTCCAAACACATCTATCTATATAGGAGGAAATAGAGTGAAACTAAAAACTCAAACTGTTACTGGTAACGAACGCTTCATCCAGGAAGAGTGAATTTTGGGCAGCTAAGTGGACTAAGTAAACTGATCATTACCACAGCGATCATCAAGGTCGGATGAAAAAAAAATTTGCCGAGTATTCAGAAAACCAGTAGTTTTTTGGAAGTTTGGCACACCTTTCCAATGAAGGTGTTTTACGCAGTCTTTGCTTGTGGCTATTTCAAGAGGAAACAAACCACGAAGACAGAAATTAGAACTACTTTATTTTGTCAAGTTTCAAGGAGCTAGCACAAACCGTGTTTGATTTAGACTTAAAAACACATCTATCTGTATAGGAGGAAATAGAGTGAAACCTAAAAATTCAAACTGTTACTGGTAACGAACGCTTCATCCTAGAAGAGTGAAAGTTGGGCAGCTAAGTGGACTTAGTGAACTGATCATTACCACAGAGATCATCAAGGTCGGATGAAAAAAAAATTTGCCGAGTATTCAGAAAACCAGTAGTATTTTGGAAGCGTGGCACACCTTTCCAATGAATGTGTTTTACGCAGTCTTTGCTTGTGGCTATTTCAAGAGGAAACAAACCACAAAGACAGAACTTAGAACTACTTTATTTTGTCAAGTTTCAAGGTGCTAGCACAAACCGTGTTTGATTTATACTTAAAAAACACATCTATCTGTATAGGAGGAAATAGAGTGAAACCTAAAAATTCAAACTGTTACTGGTAACGAACGCTTCATCCTAGAAGAGTGAAAGTTGGGCAGCTAAGTGGACTTAGTGAACTGATCATTACCACAGAGATCATCAAGGTCGGATGAAAAAAAATTTGCCGAGTATTCAGAAAACTAGTAGTATTTTGGAAGCTTGGAACACCTTTCCAATGAATGTGTTTTACGCAGTCTTTGCTTGTGGCTATTTCAAGAGGAAACAAACCACAAAGACAGAACTTAGAACTACTTTATTTTGTCAAGTTTCAAGGAGCTAGCACCAACCGTGTTTGATTTAGACTTCCAAACACATCTATATATATAGGAGGAAATAGAGTGAAACCTAAAAATTCAAACTGTTACTGGTAACGAACGCTTCATCCTAGAAGAGTGAAAATTGGGCAGCTAAGTGGACTTAGTGAACTGATCATTACCACAGAGATCATCAAGGTCGGATGAAAAAAAATTTGCCGAGTATTCAGAAAACCAGTAGTATTTTGGAAGCTTGGAACACCTTTCCAATGAATGTGTTTTACGCAGTCTTTGCTTGTGGCTATTTCAAGAGGAAACAAACCACAAAGAGAGAACTTAGAACTACTTTATTTTGTCAAGTTTCAAGGAGCTAGCACAAACCGTGTTTGATTTAGACTTAAGAAACACATCTATCTGTATAGGAGGAAATAGAGTGAAACCTAAAAATTCAAACTGTTACTGGTAACGAACGCTTCATCCTAGAAGAGTGAAAATTGGGCAGCTAAGTGGACTTAGTGAACTGATCATTACCACAGAGATCATCAAGGTCGGATGAAAAAAAATTTGCCGAGTATTCAGAAAACCAGTAGTATTTTGGAAGCTTGGAACACCTTTCCAATGAATGTGTTTTACGCAGTCTTTGCTTGTGGCTATTTCAAGAGGAAACAAACCACAAAGACAGAACTTAGTACTACTTTATTTTTTCAAGTTTCAAGGAGCTAGCACAAACCGTGTTTGATTTAGACTTAAAAAACACATCTATCTGTATAGGAGGAAATAGAGTGAAACCTAAAAATTCAAACTGTTACTGGTAACGAACGCTTCATCCTAGAAGAGTGAAAATTGGGCAGCTAAGTGGACTTATTGAACTGATCATTACCACAGAGATCATCAAGGTCGGATGAAAAAAAATTTGCCAAGTATTCAGAAAACCAGTAGTATTTTGGAAGATTGGAACACCTTTCCAATAAAGGTGTTTTACGCAGTGTTTGCTTGTGGCTATTTCAAGAGGAAACAAACCACAAAGACAGAACTTAGAACTACTTTATTTTGTCAAGTTTCAAGGAGCTAGCACAAACCGTGTTTGATTTAGACTTAAAAAACACATCTATCTGTATAGGAGGAAATAGAGTGAAACCTAAAAATTCAAACTGTTACTGGTAACGAACGCTTCATCCTAGAAGAGTGAAAGTTGGGCAGCTAAGTGGACTTAGTGAACTGATCATTACCACAGAGATCATCAAGGTCGGATGAAAAAAAAATTGCCGAGTATTCAGAAAACCAGTAGTATTTTGGAAGCTTGGCACACCTTTCCAATGAAGGTGTTTTACGCAGTGTTTGCTTGTGGCTATTTCAAGAGGAAACAAACCACAAAGACAGAACTTAGAACTACTTTATTTTGTCAAGTTTCAAGGAGCTAGCACAAACCGTGTTTGATTTAGACTTAAAAAACACATCTATCTATATAGGAGGAAATAGAGTGAAACCTAAAAATTCAAACTGTTACTGGTAACGAACGCTTCATCCTAGAAGAGTGAAAGTTGGGCAGCTAAGTGGACTTAGTGAACTGATCATTACCACAGAGATCATCAAGGTCGGATGAAAAAAAAATTGCCGAGTATTCAGAAAACCAGTTGTATTTTGGAAGCTTGGAACACCTTTCCAATAAAGGTGTTTTACGCAGTGTTTGCTTGTGGCTATTTCAAGAGGAAACAAACCACAAAGACAGAACTTAGAACTACTTTATTTTGTCAAGTTTCAAGGAGCTAGCACAAACCGTGTTTGATTTAGACTTCCAAACACATCTATCTATATAGGAGGAAATAGAGTGAAACCTAAAAACTCAAACTGTTACTGGTAACGAACGCTTCATCCAGGAAGAGTGAATTTTGGGCAGCTAAGTGGACTAAGTAAACTGATCATTACCACAGCGATCATCAAGGTCGGATGAAAAAAAATTTGCCGAGTATTCAGAAAACCAGTAGTTTTTTGGAAGTTTGGCACACCTTTCCAATGAAGGTGTTTTACGCAGTCTTTGCTTGTGGCTATTTCAAGAGGAAACAAACCACGAAGACAGAAATTAGAACTACTTTATTTTGTCAAGTTTCAAGGAGCTAGCACAAACCGTGTTTGATTTAGACTTAAAAAACACATCTATCTGTATAGGAGGAAATAGAGTGAAACCTAAAAATTCAAACTGTTACTGGTAACGAACGCTTCATCCTAGAAGAGTGAAAGTTGGGCAGCTAAGTGGACTTAGTGAACTGATCATTACCACAGAGATCATCAAGGTCGGATGAAAAAAAATTTGCCGAGTATTCAGAAAACCAGTAGTATTTTGGAAGCGTGGCACACCTTTCCAATGAATGTGTTTTACGCAGTCTTTGCTTGTGGCTATTTCAAGAGGAAACAAACCACAAAGACAGAACTTAGAACTACTTTATTTTGTCAAGTTTCAAGGTGCTAGCACAAACCGTGTTTGATTTAGACTTAAAAAACACATCTATCTGTATAGGAGGAAATAGAGTGAAACCTAAAAATTCAAACTGTTACTGGTAACGAACGCTTCATCCTAGAAGAGTGAAAGTTGGGCAGCTAAGTGGACTTAGTGAACTGATCATTACCACAGAGATCATCAAGGTCGGATGAAAAAAAATTTGCCGAGTATTCAGAAAACTAGTAGTATTTTGGAAGCTTGGAACACCTTTCCAATGAATGTGTTTTACGCAGTCTTTGCTTGTGGCTATTTCAAGAGGAAACAAACCACAAAGACAGAACTTAGAACTACTTTATTTTGTCAAGTTTCAAGGAGCTAGCACAAACCGTGTTTGATTTAGACTTAAAAAACACATCTATCTGTATAGGAGGAAATAGAGTGAAACCTAAAAATTCAAACTGTTACTTGTAACGAACGCTTCATCCTAGAAGAGTGAAAATTGGGCAGCTAAGTGGACTTAGTGAACTGATCATTACCACAGAGATCATCAAGGTCGGATGAAAAAAAATTTGCCGAGTATTCAGAAAACCAGTAGTATTTTGGAAGCTTGGAACACCTTTCCAATAAAGGTGTTTTACGCAGTGTTTGCTTGTGGCTATTTCAAGAGGAAACAAACCACAAAGACAGAACATAGAACTACTTTATTTTGTCAAGTTTCAAGGAGCTAGCACAAACCGTGTTTGATTTAGACTTAAAAAACACATCTATCTGTATAGGAGGAAATAGAGTGAAACCTAAAAATTCAAACTGTTACTGGTAACGAACGCTTCATCCTAGAAGAGTGAAAGTTGGGCAGCTAAGTGGACTTAGTGAACTGATCATTACCACAGAGATCATCAAGGTCGGATGAAAAAAAATTTGCCGAGTATTCAGAAAACCAGTAGTATTTTGGAAGCTTGGAACACCTTTCCAATGAATGTGTTTTACGCAGTCTTTGCTTGTGGCTATTTCAAGAGGAAACAAACCACAAAGACAGAACTTAGAACAACTTTATTTTGTCAAGTTTCAAGGAGCTAGAACAAACCGTGATTGATTTAGACTTAAAAAACACATCTATCTGTATAGGAGGAAATAGAGTGAAACCTAAAAATTCAAACTGTTACTGGTAACGAACGCTTCATCCTAGAAGAGTGAAAATTGGGCAGCTACGTGGACTTAGTGAACTGATCATTACCACAGAGATCATCAAGGTCGGATGAAAAAAAATTGCCGAGTATTCCGAAAACCAGTAGTTTTTTGGAATCTTGGCACACCTTTCCAATGAATGTGTTTTACGCAGTCTTTGCTTGTGCCTATTTCAAGAGGAAACAAACCACAAAGACAGAACTTAGAACTACTTTATTTTGTCAAGTTTCAAGGAGCTAGCACCAACCGTGTTTGATTTAGACTACCAAACACATCTATATATATAGGAGGAAATAGAGTGAACCCTAAAATCTCAAACTGTTACTGGTAACGAACGCTTCATCCTAGAAGAGTGAATATTGGGCAGCTAAGTGGACTAAGTAAACTGATCATTACCACAGAGATCATCAAGGTCAGATGAAAAAAAATTTGCCGAGTATTCAGAAAACGAGTAGTTTTTTGGAAGCTTGGCACACCTTTCCAATGAAGGTGTTTTACGCAGTCTTTGCTTGTGGCTATTTCAAGAGGAAACAAACCACAAAGACAGAACTTAGAACTACTTTATTTTGTCAAGTTTCAAGGAGCTAGCACAAACCGTGTTTGATTTAGACTTAAAAAACACATCTATCTGTATAGGAGGAAATAGAGTGAAACCTAAAAATTCAAACTGTTACTGGTAACGAACGCTTCATCCTAGAAGAGTGCAAGTTGGGCAGCTAAGTGGACTTAGTGAACTGATCATTACCACAGAGATCATCAAGGTCGGATGAAAAAAAATTTGCCGAGTATTCAGAAAACCAGTAGTATTTTGGAAGCTTGGAACACCTTTCCAATAAAGGTGTTTTACGCAGTGTTTGCTTGTGGCTATTTCAAGAGGAAACAAACCACAAAGACAGAACTTAGAACTACTTTATTTTGTCAAGTTTCAAGGAGCTAGCACAAACCGTGTTTGATTTAGACTTCCAAACACATCTATCTATATTGGAGGAAATAGAGTGAAACCGAAAAACTCAAACTGTTACTGGAAACGAACGCTTCATCCTAGAAGAGTGAATATTGGGCAGCTAAGTGGACTAAGTAAACTGATCATTACCACAGCGATCATCAAGGTCGGATGAAAAAAATTTGCCGAGTATTCAGAAAACCAGTAGTTTTTTGGAAGCTTGGAACACCTTTCCAATGATGGTGTTTTACGCAGTCTTTGCTTGTGGCTATTTCAAGAGGAAACAAACCACAAAGACAGAAATTAGAACTAATTTATTTTGTCAAGTTTCAAGGAGCTAGCACAGACCGTGTTTGATTTAGACTTAAAAAACACATCTATCTGTATAGGAGGAAATAGAGTGAAACCTAAAAATTCAAACTGTTACTGGTAACGAACGCTTCATCCTAGAAGAGTGAAAGTTGGGCAGCTAAGTGGACTTAGTGAACTGATCATTACCACAGAGATCATCAAGGTCGGATGAAAAAAAATTTGCCGAGTATTCAGAAAACCAGTAGTATTTTGGAAGCTTGGCACACCTTTTCAATGAATGTGTTTTACGCAGTCTTTGCTTGTGGCTATTTCAAGAGGAAACAAACCACAAAGACAGAACTTAGAACTACTTTATTTTGTCAAGTTTCAAGGTGCTAGCACAAACCGTGTTTATTTAGACTTAAAAAACACATCTATCTGTATAGGAGGAAATAGAGTGAAACCTAAAAATACAAACTGTTACTGGTAACGAACGCTTCATCCTAGAAGAGTGAAAATTGGGCAGCTAAGTGGACTTAGTGAACTGATCATTACCACAGAGATCATCAAGGTCGGATGAAAAAAAATTTGCCGAGTATTCAGAAAACCAGTAGTATTTTGGAAGCTTGGAACACCTTTCCAATGAATGTGTTTTACACAGTCTTTGCTTGTGGCTATTTCAAGAGGAAACAAACCACAAAGACAGAACTTAGAACTACTTTATTTTGTCAAGTTTCAAGGAGCTAGCACAAACCGTGTTTGATTTAGACTTAAAAAACACATCTATCTGTATAGGAGGAAATAGAGTGAAACCTAAAAATTTAAACTGTTACTGGTAACGAACGCTTCATCCTAGAAGAGTGAAAATTGGGCAGCTAAGTGGACTTAGTGAACTGATCATTACCACAGAGATCATCAAGTTCGGATGAAAAAAAATTTGCCGAGTATTCAGAAAACCAGTAGTATTTTGGAAGCTTGGAACACCTTTCCAATAAAGGTGTTTTACACAGTGTTTGCTTGTGGCTATTTCAAGAGGAAACAAACCACAAAGACAGAACTTAGAACTACTTTATTTTGTCAAGTTTCAAGGAGCTAGCACAAACCGTGTTTGATTTAGACTTAAAAAACACATCTATCTGTATAGGAGGAAATAGAGTGAAACCTAAAAATTTAAACTGTTACTGGTAACGAACGCTTCATCCTAGAAGAGTGAAAATTGGGCAGCTAAGTGGAATTAGTGAACTGATCATTACCACAGAGATCATCAAGGTCGGATGAAAAAAAATTTGCCGAGTATTCCGAAAACCAGTAGTTTTTTGGAAGCTTCGCACACCTTTCCAATGAATGTGTTTTACGCAGTCTTTGCTTGTGCCTATTTCAAGAGGAAACAAACCACAAAGACAGAACTTAGAACTACTTTATTTTGTCAAGTTTCAAGGAGCTAGCACCAACCGTGTTTGATTTAGACTTCCAAACACATCTATATATATGGAGGAAATAGAGTGAAACCTAAAAACTCAAACTGTTACTGGTAACGAATGCTTCATCCTAGAAGAGTGAATATTGGGCAGCTAAGTGGACTAAGTAAACTGATCATTACCACAGAGATCATCAAGGTCAGATGAGAAAAAATTTGCCGAGTATTCAGAAAGTCAGTAGTTTTTTGGAAGCTTGGCACACCTTTCCAATGAAGGTGTTTTACGCAGTCTTTGCTTGTGGCTATTTCAAGAGGAAACAAACCACAAAGACAGAACTTAGAACTACTTTATTTTGTCAAGTTTCAAGGAGCTAGCACAAACCGTGTTTGATTTAGACTTAAAAAACACATCTATCTTTATAAGAAGAAATAGAGTGAAACCTAAAATTTCAAACTGTTACTAGTAACGAACGCTTCATTATAGAAGAGTGAAAATTGGGCAGGTAAGTGGACTTAGTGAACTGATCATTACCACAGAGATCATCAAGGTCGGATGAAAAAAAATTTGCCGAGTATTCAGAAAACCAGTAGTATTTTGGAAGCTTGGAACACCTTTCCAATAAAGGTGTTTTACGCAGTCTTTGCTTGTGGCTATTTCAAGAGGAAAAAAGCACAAAGACAGAACTTAGAACTACTTTATTTTGTCAAGTTTCAAGGAGCTAGCACAAACCGTGTTTGATTTAGACTTAAAAAACACATCTATCTGTATAGGAGGAAATAGAGTGAAACCTAAAAATTCAAACTGTTACTGGTAACGAACGCTTCATCCTAGAAGAGTGAAAGTTGGCCAGCTAAGTGGACTTAGTGAGCTGATCATTACCACAGAGATCATCAAGGTCGGATGAAAAAAAAATTGCCGAGTATTCAGAAAACCAGTAGTATTTTGGAAGCTTGGCACACCTTTCCAATGAAGGTGTTTTACGCAGTCTTTGCTTGTGGCTATTTCAAGAGGAAACAAACCACAAAGACAGAACTTAGAACTACTTTATTTTGTCAAGTTTCAAGGAGCTAGCACAAACCGTGTTTGATTTAGACTTAAAAAATACATCTATCTGTATAGGAGGAAATAGAGTGAAACCTAAAAATTCAAACTGTTACTGGTAACGAACGCTTCATCCTAGAAGATTGAAAGTTGGGCAGCTAAGTGGACTTAGTGAACTGATCATTACCACAGAGATCATCAAGGTCGGATGAAAAAAAATTTGCCGAGTATTCAGAAAACCAGTAGTATTTTGGAAGCTTGGAACACCTTTCCAATAAAGGTGTTTTACGCAGTGTTTGCTTGTGGCTATTTCAAGAGGAAACAAACCACAAAGACAGAACTTAGAACTACTTTATTTTGTCAAGTTTCAAGGAGCTAGCACAAACCGTGTTTGATTTAGACTTCCAAACACATCTATCTATATAGGAGGAAATAGAGTGAAACCTAAAAACTCAAACTGTTACTGGTAACGAACGCTTCATCCTAGAAGAGTGAATATTGGGCAGCTAGGTGGACCAAGTAAACTGATCATTACCACAGCGATCATCAAGGTCGGATGAAAAAAAATTTGCCGAGTATTCAGAAAACCAGTAGTTTTTTGGAAGCTTGGCACACCTTTCCAATGAAGGTGTTTTACGCAGTCTTTGCTTGTGGCTATTTCAAGAGGAAACAAACCACAAAGACAGAAATTAGAACTACTTTATTTTGTCAAGTTTCAAGGAGCTAGAACAAACCGTGATTGATTTAGACTTAAAAAACACATCTATCTGTATAGGAGGAAATAGAGTAAAACCTAAAAATTCAAACTGTTACTGGTAACGAATGCTTCATCCTAGAAGAGTGAAAATTGGGCAGCTAAGTGGACTTAGTGAACTGATCATTACCACAGAGATCATCAAGGTCGGATGAAAAAAAATTTGCCGAGTATTCCGAAAACCAGTAGTTTTTTGGAAGCTTGGCACACCTTTCCAATGAATGTGTTTTACGCAGTCTTTGCTTGTGCCTATTTCAAGAGGAAACAAACCACAAAGACAGAACGTAGAACTACTTTATTTTGTCAAGTTTCAAGGAGCTAGCACCAACCGTGTTTGATTTAGACTTCCAAACACATCTATATATATAGGAGGAAATAGAGTGAACCCTAAAATCTCAAACTGTTACTGGTAACGAACGCTTCATCCTAGAAGAGTGAATATTGGGCAGCTAAGTGGACTAAGTAAACTGATCATTACCACAGAGATCATCAAGGTCAGATGAAAAAAATTTGCCGAGTATTCAGAAAACCAGTAGTTTTTTGAAAGCTTGGCACACCTTTCCAATGAAGGTGTTTTACGCAGTGTTTGCTTGTGGCTATTTCAAGAGGAAACAAACCACAAAGACAGAACTTAGAACTACTTTATTTTGTCAAGTTTCAAGGAGCTAGCGCAAACCGTGTTTGATTTAGACTTAAAAAACACATCTATCTGTATAGGAGGAAATAGAGTGAAACCTAAAAATTCAAACTGTTACTGGTAACGAACGCTTCATCCTAGAAGAGTGAAAGTTGGGCAGCTAAGTGGACTTAGTGAACTGATCATTACCACAGAGATCATCAAGGTCGGATGAAAAAAAATTTGCCGAGTATTCAGAAATCCAGTAGTATTTTGGAAGCTTGGAACACCTTTAAAATGAATGTGTTTTACGCAGTCTTTGCTTGTGGCTATTTCAAGAGGAAACAAACCACAAAGACAGAACTTAGAACTACTTTATTTTGTCAAGTTTCAAGGAGCTAGCACAAACCGTGTTTGATTTAGACTTAAGAAACACATCTATCTGAATAGCAGGAAATAGAGTGAAACCTAAAAATTCAAACTGTTACTGGTAACGAACGCTTCATCCTAGAAGAGTGAAAATTGGGCAGCTAAGTGGACTTAGTGAACTGATCATTACCACAGAGATCGTCAAGGTCGGATGAAAAAAAATATGCCGAGTATTCAGAAAACCAGTAGTATTTTGGAAGCTTGGAACACCTATCCAATGAATGTGTTTTACGCAGTCTTTGCTTGTGGCTATTTCAAGAGGAAACAAACCACAAAGACAGAACTTAGAACTACTTTATTTTTTCAAGTTTCAAGGAGCTAGCACAAACCGTGTTTGATTTAGACTTAAAAAACACATCTATCTGTATAGGAGGAAATAGAGTGAAACCTAAAAATTCAAACTGTTACTGGTAACGAACGCTTCATCCTAGAAGAGTGAAAATTGGGCAGCTAAGTGGACTTAGTGAACTGATCATTACCACAGAGATAATCAAGGTCGGATGAAAAAAAATTTGCCGAGTATTCAGAAAACCAGTAGTATTTTGGAAGCTTGGAACACCTTTCCAATAAAGGTGTTTTACGCAGTGTTTGCTTGTGGCTATTTCAAGAGGAAACAAACCACAAAGACAGAACTTAGAACTACTTTATTTTGTCAAGTTTCAAGGAGCTTGCACAAACCGTGTTTGAATTAGACTTAAAAAACACATCTATCTGTATAGGAGGAAATAGAGTGTAACCTAAAAATTCAAACTGTTACTGGTAACGAACCCTTCATCCTAGAAGAGTGAAAGTTGGGCAGCTAAGTGGACTTAGTGAACTGATCATTATCACAGAGATCATCAAGTTCGGATGAAAAAAAAATTGCCGAGTATTCAGAAAACCAGTAGTATTTTGGAAGCTTGGCACACCTTTCCAATGAAGGTGTTTTACGCAGTCTTTGCCTGTGGCTATTTCAAGAGGAAACAAACCAAAAAGACAGAACTTAGAACTACTTTATTTTGTCAAGTTTCAAGGAGCTAGCACAAACCGTGTTTGATTTAGACTTAAAAACACATCTATCTGTATAGGAGGAAATAGAGTGAAACCTAAAAATTCAAACTGTTACTGGTAACGAACGCTTCATCCTAGAAGAGTGAAAGTTGGGCAGCTAAGTGGACTTAGTGAACTGATCATTACCACAGAGATCATCAAGGTCGGATGAAAAAAAATTTGCCGAGTATTCAGAAAACCAGTAGTATTTTGGAAGCTTGGAACACCTTTCCAATAAAGGTGTTTTACGCAGTGTTTGCTTGTGGCTATTTCAAGAGGAAACAAACCACAAAGACAGAACTTAGAACTACTTTATTTTGTCAAGTTTCAAGGAGCTAGCACAAACCGTGTTTGATTTAGACTTAAAAAACACATCTATCTGTATAGGAGGAAATAGAGTGAAACCTAAAAATTCAAACTGTTACTGGTAACGAACGCTTCATCCTAGAAGAGTGCAAGTTGGGCAGCTAAGTGGACTTAGTGAACTGATCATTACCACAGAGATCATCAAGGTCGGATGAAAAAAAATTTGCCGAGTATTGAGAAAACCAGTAGTATTTTGGAAGCTTGGAACACCTTTCCAATGAATGTGTTTTACGCAGTCTTTGCTTGTGGCTATTTCAAGAGGAAACAAACCACAAAGACAGAACTTAGAACAACTTTAATTTGTCAAGTTTCAAGGAGCTAGCACAAACCGTGTTTGATTTAGACTTAAAAAACACATCTATCTGTATAGGAGGAAATAGAGTGAAACCTAAAAATTCAAACTGTTACTGGTAACGAACGCTTCATCCTAGAAGAGTGAAAATTGGGCAGCTAAGTGGACTTAGTGAACTGATCATTACCACAGAGATCATCAAGGTCGGATGAAAAAAAATTTGCCGAGTATTCAGAAAACCAGTAGTATTTTGGAAGCTTGGAACACCTTTAAAATAAAGGTGTTTTACGCAGTCTTTGCTTGTGGCTATTTCAAGAGGAAACAAACCACAAAGACAGAACTTAGAACTACTTTATTTTGTCAAGTTTCAAGGAGCTAGCACAAACCGTGTTTGATTTAGACTTAAAAAACACATCTATCTGTTAAGGAGGAAATAGAGTGAAAACTAAAAATTCAAACTGTTACTGGTAACGAACGCTTCATCCTAGAAGAGTGAAAATTGGGCAGCTAAGTGGACTTAGTGAACTGATCATTACCACAGAGATCATCAAGGTCGGATGAAAAAAAATTTGCCGAGTATTCCGAAAACCAGTAGTTTTATGGAAGCTTGGCACACCTTTCCAATGAATGTGTTTTACGCAGTCTTTGCTTGTGCCTATTTCAAGAGGAAACAAACCACAAAGACAGAACTTAGAACTACTTTATTTTGTCAAGTTTCAAGGAGCTAGCACCAACCGTGTTTGATTTAGACTTCCAAACACATCTATATATATAGGAGGAAATAGAGTGAAACCTAAAAACTTAAACTGTTACTGGTAACGAACGCTTCATCCTAGAAGATTGAATATTGGGCAGCTAAGTGGACTAAGGAAACTGATCATTACCACAGAGATCATCAAGGTCAGATGAAAAAAAATTTGCCGAGTATTCAGAAAGCCAGTTGTTTTTTGGAAGCTTGGCACACCTTTCCAATGAAGGTGTTTTACGCAGTCTTTGCTTTTGGCTATTTCAAGAGGAAACAAACCACAAAGACAGAACTTAGAACTACTTTATTTTGTCAAGTTTCAAGGAGCTAGCACAAACCGTGTTTGATTTAGACTTAAAAAACACATCTATCTGTATAGGAGGAAATAGAGTGAAACCTAAAATTTCAAACTGTTACTGGTAACAAACGCTTCATCCTAGAAGAGTGAAAATTGGGCAGGTAAGTGGACTTAGTGAACTGATCATTACCACAGAGATCATCAAGGTCGGATGAAAAAAAATTTGCCAAGTATTCAGAAAACCAGTAGTATTTTGGAAGCTTGGAACACCTTTCCAATGAATGTGTTTTACGCAGTCTTTGCTTGTGGCTATTTCAAGAGGAAACAAACCACAAAGACAGAACTTAGAACTACTTTATTTTTTCAAGTTTCAAGGAGCTAGCACAAACCGTGTTTGATTTAGACTTAAAAAACACATCTATCTGTATAGGAGGAAATAGAGTGAAACCTAAAAATTCAAACTGTTACTGGTAACGAACGCTTCATCCTAGAAGAGTGAAAGTTGGGCAGCTAAGTGGACTTAGTGAACTGATCATTACCACAGAGATCATCAAGGTCGGATAAAAAAAAATTTGCCGAGTATTCAGAAAACCAGTAGTATTTTGGAAGCTTGGAACACCTTTCCAATAAAGGTGTTTTACGCAGTGTTTGCTTGTGGCTATTTCAAGAGGAAACAAACCACAAAGACAGAACTTAGAACTACTTTATTTTGTCAAGTTTCAAGGAGCTTGCACAAACCGTGTTTGAATTAGACTTAAAACACACATCTATCTGTATAGGAGGAAATAGAGTGAAACCTAAAAATTAAAACTGTTACTGGTAACGAACGCTTCATCCTAGAAGAGTGAAAGTTGGGCAGCTAAGTGGACTTAGTGAACTGATCATTACCACAGAGATCATCAAGGTCGGATGAAAAAAAAATTGCCTAGTATTCAGAAAACCAGTAGTATTTTGGAAGCTTGGCACACCTTTCCAATGAAGGTGTTTTACGCAGTCTTTGCTTGTGGCTATTTCAAGAGGAAACAAACCACAAAGACAGAACTTAGAACTACTTTATTTTGTCAAGTTTCAAGGAGCTAGCACAAACCGTGTTTGATTTGGACTTAAAAAACACATCTATCTGTATAGGAGGAAATAGAGTGAAACCTAAAAATTCAAACTGTTACTGGAAACGAACGCTTCATCCTAAAAGAGTGAAAGTTGGGCAGCTAAGTGGACTTAGTGAACTGATCATTACCACAGAGATCATCAAGTTCGGATGAAAAAAAATTTGCCGAGTATTCAGAAAACCAGTAGTATTTTGGAAGCTTGGAACACCTTTCCAATAAAGGTGTTTTACGCAGTGTTTGCTTGTGGCTATTTCAAGAGGAAACAAACCACAAAGACAGAACTTAGAACTACTTTATTTTGTCAAGTTTCAAGGAGCTAGCACAAACCGTGTTTGATTTAGACTTAAAAAACACATCTATCTGTATAGGAGGAAATAGAGTGAAACCTAAAAATTCAAACTGTTACTGGTAACGAACGCTTCATCCTAGAAGAGTGAAAGTTGGGCAGCTAAGTGGACTTAGTGAACTGATCATTACCACAGAGATCATCAAGGTCGGATGAAAAAAAATTTGCCGAGTATTCAGAAAACCAGTAGTATTTTGGAAGCTTGGAACACCTTTCCAATGAATGTGTTTTACGCAGTCTTTGCTTGTGGCTATTACAAGAGGAAACAAACCACAAAGACAGAACTTAGAACTACTTTATTTTGTCAAGTTTCAAGGAGCTAGCACAATCCGTGTTTGATTTAGACTTAAAAAAAACATCTATCTGTATTGGAGGAAATAGAGTGAAACATAAAAATTCAAACTGTTACTGGTAACGAAGGCTTCATCCTAGAAGAGTGAAAGTTGGGCAGCTAAGTGGACTTAGTGAACTGATCATTACCACAGAGATCATCAAGGTCGGATGAAAAAAAATTTGCCGAGTATTCAGAAAACCAGTAGTATTTTGGAAGCTTGGAACACCTTTCCAATAAAGGTGTTTTACGCAGTGTTTGCTTGTGGCTATTTCAAGAGGAAACAAACCACAAAGACAGAACTTAGAACTACTTTATTTTGTCAAGTTTCAAGGAGCTAGCACAAACCGTGTTTGATTTAGACTTAAAAAACACATCCATCTGTATAGGAGGAAATAGAGTGAAACCTAAAAATTCAAACTGTTACTGGTAACGAACGCTTCATCCTAGAAGAGTGCAAGTTGGGCAGCTAAGTGGACTTAGTGAACTGATCATTACCACAGAGATCATCAAGGTCGGATGAAAAAAAATTTGCCGAGTATTCAGAAAACCAGTAGTATTTTGGAAGCTTGGAACACCTTTCCAATGAATGTGTTTTACGCAGTCTTTGCTTGTGGCTATTTCAAGAGGAAACAAACCACAAAGACAGAACTAAAACTACTTTATTTTGTCAAGTTTCAAGGAGCTAGCACCAACCGTGTTTGATTTAGACTTCCAAACACATCTATATATATAGGAGGAAATAGAGTGAAACCTAAAAATTCAAACTGTTACTGGTAACGAACGCTTCATCCTAGAAGAGTGAAAATTGGGCAGGTAAGTGGACTTAGTGAACTGATCATTACCACAGAGATCATCAAGGTCGGATGAAAAAAAATTTGCCGAGTATTCAGAAAACCAGTAGTATTTTGGAAGCTTGGAACACCTTTCCAATAAAGGTGTTTTACGCAGTCTTTGCTTGTGGCTATTTCAAGAGGAAACAAACCACAAAGAAGGAACTTAGAACTAATTTATTTTGTCAAGTTTCAAGGAGCTAGCACAAACCGTGTTTGATTTAGACTTAAAAAACACATCTATCTGTATAGGAGGAAATAGAGTGAAACCTAAAAATTCAAACTGTTACTGGTAACGAACGCTTCATCCTAGAAGAGTGAAAATTGGGCAGGTAAGTGGACTTAGTGAACTGATCATTACCACAGAGATCATCAAGGTCGGATGAAAAAAAATTTGCCGAATATTCAGAAAACCAGTAGTATTTTGGAAGCTTGGAACACCTTTACAATAAAGGTGTTTTACGAAGTCTTTGCTTGTGGCTATTTCAAGAGGAAACAAACCACAAAGACAGAACTTAGAACTACTTTATTTTGTCAAGTTTCAAGGAGCTAGCACCAACCGTGTTTGATTTAGACTTCCAAACACATCTATCTGTATAGGAGGAAATAGAGTGAAACCTAAAAACTCAAACTGTTACTGGTAACGAACGCTTCATACTAGAAGAGTGAATATTGGGCAGCTAAGTGGACTAAGTAAACTGATCATTACCACAGAGATCATCAAGGTCAGATGAAAAAAATTTGCCGAGTATTCAGAAAGCCAGTAGTTTTTTGGAAGCTTGGCACACCTTTCCAATGAATGTGTTTTACACAGTCTTTGCTTGTGGCTATTTCAAGAGGAAACAAACCACAAAGACAGAACTTAGAACTACTTTATTTTGTCAAGTTTCAAAGAGCTAGCACAAACCGTGTTTGATTTAGACTTAAAAAACACATCTATCTTTATCAGGAAATAGAGTGAAACTTAAAAATTCAAACTGTTACTGGTAACGAACGCTTCATCCTAGAAGAGTGAAAGTTGGGCAGCTAAGTGGACTTAGTGAACTGATCATTACCACAGAGATCATCAAGGTCGGATGAAAAAAAATTTGCCGAGTATTCAGAAAACCAGTAGTATTTTGGAAGCTTGGAACACCTTTCCAATGAATGTGTTTTACGCAGTCTTTGCTTCTGGCTATTTCAAGAGGAAACAAACCACAAAGACAGAACTTAGAACTACTTTATTTTGTCAAGTTTCAAGGAGCTAGCACAAACCGTGTTTGATTTAGACTTAAAAAACACATCTATCTGTATAGGAGGAAATAGAGTGAAACCTAAAAATTCAAACTGTTACTGGTAACGAACGCTTCATCCTAGAAGATTGAAAAATGGTCAACTAAGTGGACTTAGTGAACTGATCATTACCACAGAGATCATCAAGGTCGGATGAAAAAAAATTTGCCGAGTATTCAGAAAACCAGTAGTATTTTGGAAGCTTGGAACACCTTTCCAATGAATGTGTTTTACGCAGTCTTTGCTTGTGGCTATTTCAAGAGGAAACAAACCACAAAGACAGAACTTAGAACAACTTTATTTTGTCAAGTTTCAATGAGCTAGAACCAACCGTGATTGATTTAGACTTAAAACACACATCTATCTGTATAGGAGGAAATAGAGTGAAACCTAAAAATTCAAACTGTTACTGGTAACGAACGCTTCATCCTAGAAGAGTGAAAATTGGGCAGCTAAGTGGACTTAGTGAACTGATCATTACCACAGAGATCATCAAGGTCGGATGAAAAAAAATTTGCCGAGTATTCCGAAAACCAGTAGTTTTTTGGAAGCTTGGCACACCTTTCCAATGAATGTGTTTTACACAGTCTTTGCTTGTGCCTATTTCAAGAGGAAACAAACCACAAAGACAGAACTTAGAACTACTTTATTTTGTCAAGTTTCAAGGAGCTAGCACCAACCGTGTTTGATTTAGACTTCCAAACACATCTATATATATAGGAGGAAATAGAGTGAAACCTAAAAACTCAAACTGTTACTGGTAACGAATGCTTCATCCTAGAAGAGTGAAAGTTGGGCAGCTAAGTGGACTTAGTGAACTGATCATTACCACAGAGATCATCAAGGTCGGATGAAAAAAAATTTGCCGAGTATTCAGAAAGCCAGTAGTTTTTTGGAAGTTTGGCACACCTTTCCAATGAAGGTGTTTTGCGCAGTCTTTGCTTGTGGCTATTTCAAGAGGAAACAAACCACAAAGACAGAACTTAGAACTACTTTATTTTGTCAAGTTTCAAGGAGCTAGCACAAACCGTGTTTGATTTAGACTTAAAAAACACATCTATCTGTATAGGAGGAAATAGAGTGAAACCTAAAAATTCAAACTGTTACTGGTAACGAACGCTTCATCCTAGAAGATTGAAAATTGGTCAGCTAAGTGGACTTAGTGAACTGATCATTACCACAGAGATCATCAAGGTCGGATGAAAAAAAATTTGCCGAGTATTCAGAAAACCAGTAGTATTTTGGAAGCTTGGAACACCTTTCCAATGAATGTGTTTTACGCAGTCTTTGCTTGTGGCTATTTCAAGAGAAACAAACCACAAAGACAGAACTTAGAACAACTTTATTTTGTCAAGTTTCAAGGAGCTAGAACCAACCGTGATTGATTTAGACTTAAAAACACATCTATCTGTATAGGAGGAAATAGAGTGAAACCTAAAAATTCAAACTGTTACTGGTAACGAACGCTTCATCCTAGAAGAGTGAAAATTGGGCAGCTAAGTGGACTTAGTGAACTGATCATTACCACAGAGATCATCAAGGTCGGATGAAAAAAAATTTGCCGAGTATTCCGAAAACCAGTAGTTTTTTGGAAGCTTGGCACACCTTTCCAATGAATGTGTTTTACACAGTCTTTGCTTGTGCCTATTTCAAGAGGAAACAAACCACAAAGACAGAACTTAGAACTACTTTATTTTGTCAAGTTTCAAGGAGCTAGCACCAACCGTGTTTGATTTAGACTTCCAAACACATCTATATATATAGGAGGAAATAGAGTGAAACCTAAAAACTCAAACTGTTACTGGTAACGAATGCTTCATCCTAGAAGAGTGAAAGTTGGGCAGCTAAGTGGACTTAGTGAACTGATCATTACCACAGAGATCATCAAGGTCGGATGAAAAAAAATTTGCCGAGTATTCAGAAAGCCAGTAGTTTTTTGGAAGTTTGGCACACCTTTCCAATGAAGGTGTTTTGCGCAGTCTTTGCTTGTGGCTATTTCAAGAGGAAACAAACCACAAAGACAGAACTTAGAACTACTTTATTTTGTCAAGTTTCAAGGAGCTAGCACAAACCGTGTTTGATTTAGACTTAAAAAACACATCTATCTGTATAGGAGGAAATAGAGTGAAACCTAAAAATTCAAACTGTTACTTTTAACGAACGCTTCATCCTAGAAGATTGAAAATTGGGCAGCTAAGTGGACTTAGTGAACTGATCATTACCACAGAGATCATCAAGGTCGGATGAAAAAAAATTTGCCGAGTATTCAGAAAACCAGTAGTATTTTGGAAGCTTGGAACACCTTTCCAATGAATGTGTTTTACGCAGTCTTTGCTTGTGGCTATTTCAAGAGAAACAAACCACAAAGACAGAACTTAGAACAACTTTATTTTGTCAAGTTTCAAGGAGCTAGAACCAACCGTGATTGATTTAGACTTAAAAACACATCTATCTGTATAGGAGGAAATAGAGTGAAACCTAAAAATTCAAACTGTTACTGGTAACGAACGCTTCATCCTAGAAGAGTGAAAATGGGCAGCTAAGTGGACTTAGTGAACTGATCATTACCACAGAGATCATCAAGGTCGGATGAAAAAAAATTTGCGGAGTATTCCGAAAACCAGTAGTTTTTTGGAAGCTTGGCACACCTTTCCAATGAATGTGTTTTACACAGTCTTTGCTTGTGCCTATTTCAAGAGGAAACAAACCACAAAGACAGAACTTAGAACTACTTTATTTTGTCAAGTTTCAAGGAGCTAGCACCAACCGTGTTTGATTTAGACTTCCAAACACATCTATATATATAGGAGGAAATAGAGTGAAACCTAAAAACTCAAACTGTTACTGGTAACGAATGCTTCATCCTAGAAGAGTGAAAGTTGGGCAGCTAAGTGGACTTAGTGAACTGATCATTACCACAGAGATCATCAAGGTCGGATGAAAAAAAATTTGCCGAGTATTCAGAAAGCCAGTAGTTTTTTGGAAGCTTGGCACACCTTTCCAATGAAGGTGTTTTACGCAGTCTTTGCTTGTGGCTATTTCAAGAGAAAACAAACCACAAAGACAGAACTTAGAACTACTTTATTTTGTCAAGTTTCAAGGAGCTAGCACAAACCGTGTTTGATTTAGACTTAAAAAACACATCTATCTGTATAGGAGGAAATAGAGTGAAACCTAAAAATTCAAACTGTTACTGGTAACGAACGCTTCATCCTAGAAGAGTGAAAGTTGGGCAGCTAAGTGGACTTAGTGAACTGATCATTACCACAGAGATCATCAAGGTCGGATGAAAAAAAATTTGCCGAGTATTCAGAAAACCAGTAGTATTTTGGAAGCTTGGAACACCTTTCCAATTAATGTGTTTTACGCAGTCTTTGCTTGTGGCTATTCAAGAGGAAACAAACCACAAAGACAGAACTTAGAACTACTTTATTTTGTCAAGTTTCAAGGAGCTAGCACAAACCATGTTTGATTTAGACTTAAAAAACACATCTATCTGTATAGGAGGAAATATAGTGAAACCTAAAAATTCAAACTGTTACTGGTAAAGAACGCTTCATCCTAGAAGATTGTAAATTGGGCAGCTAAGTGGACTTAGTGAACTGATCATTACCACAGAGATCATCAAGGTCAGATGAAAAAAAATTTGCCGAGTATTCAGAAAACCAGTAGTATTTTGGAAGCTTGGAACACCTTTCCAATGAATGTGTTTTTCGCAGTCTTTGCTTGTGGCTATTTCAAGAGAAAACAAACCACAAAGACAGAACTTAGAAAAACTTTATTTTGTCAAGTTTCAAGGAGCTAGAACCAACCGTGATTGATTTAGACTTTAAAAACACATCTATCTGTATAGGAGGAAATAGAGTGAAACCTAAAAATTCAAACTGTTACTGGTAACGAACGCTTCATCCTAGAAGAGTGAAAATTGGGCAGCTAAGTGGACTTAGTGAACTGATCATTACCACAGAGATCATCAAGATCGGATGAAAAAAAATTTGCCGAGTATTCCGAAAACCAGTAGTTTTTTGGAAGCTTGGCACACCTTTCAAATGATTGTGTTTTACACAGTCTTTGCTTGTGCCTATTTCAAGAGGAAACAAACCACAAAGACAGAACTTTGAACTACTTTATTTTGTCAAGTTTCAAGGAGCTAGCACCAACCATGTTTGATTTAGACTTCCAAACACATCTATATATATAGGAGGAAATAGAGTGAAACCTAAAAATTCAAACTGTTACTGGTAACGAACGCTTCATCCTAGAAGAGTGAAAATTGGGCAGGTAAGTGGACTTAGTGAACTGATCATTACCACAGAGATCATCAAGTTTGGATGAAAAAAAATTTGCCGAGTATTCAGAAAACCAGTAGTTTTTTGGAAGCTTGGCACACCTTTCCAATGAAGGTGTTTTACGCAGTCTTTGCTTGTGGCTATTTCAAGAGGAAACAAACCACGAAGACAGAACTTAGAACTACTTTATTTTGTCAAGTTTCAAGGAGCTAGCACAAACCGTGTTTGATTTAGACTTAAAAAACACATCTATCTGTATAGGAGGAAATAGAGTGAAACCTAAAAATTCAAACTGTTACTGGTAACGAACGCTTCATCCTAGAAGAGTGAAAATTGGGCAGCTAAGTGGACTTAGTGAACTGATCATTACCACAGAGAACATCAAGGTCGGATGAAAAAAAATTTGCCGAGTATTCAGAAAACCAGTAGTATTTTGGAAGCTTGGAACACCTTTCCAATAAAGGTGTTTTACGCAGTCTTTGCTTGTGGCTATTTCAAGAGGAAACAAACCACAAAGACAGAACTTAGAACTACTTTATTTTGTAAAGTTTCAAAGAGCTAGCACAAACCGTGTTTGATTTAGACTTAAAAAACACATCTATCTTTATCAGGAAATAGAGTGAAACTTAAAAATTCAAACTGTTACTGGTAACGAACGCTTCATCCTAGAAGAGTGAAAGTTGGGCAGCTAAGTGGACTTAGTGAACTGATCATTACCACAGAGATCATCAAGGTCGGATGAAAAAAAATTTGCCGAGTATTCAGAAAACCAGTAGTATTTTGGAAGCTTGGAACACCTTTCCAATGAATGTGTTTTACGCAGTCTTTGCTTGTGGCTATTTCAAGAGGAAACAAACCACAAAGACAGAACTTAGAACTACTTTATTTTGTCAAGTTTCAAGGAGCTAGCACAAACCGTGTTTGATTTAGACTTAAAAAACACATCTATCTGTATAGGAGGAAATAGAGTGAAACCTAAAAATTCAAACTGTTACTGGTAACGAACGCTTCATCCTAGAAGATTGAAAATTGGGCAGCTAAGTGGACTTAGTGAACTGATCATTACCACAGAGATCATCAAGGTCGGATGAAAAAAAATTTGCCGAGTATTCAGAAAACCAGTAGTATTTTGGAAGCTTGGAACACCTTTCCAATGAATGTGTTTTACGCAGTCTTTGCTTGTGGCTATTTCAAGAGAAACAAACCACAAAGACAGAACTTAGAACAACTTTATTTTGTCAAGTTTCAATGAGCTAGAACCAACCGTGATTGATTTAGACTTAAAAACACATCTATCTGTATAGGAGGAAATAGAGTGAAACCTAAAAATTCAAACTGTTACTGGTAACGAACGCTTCATCCTAGAAGAGTGAAAATTGGGCAGCTAAGTGGACTTAGTGAACTGATCATTACCACAGAGATCATCAAGGTCGGATGAAAAAAAATTTGCCGAGTATTCCGAAAACCAGTAGTTTTTTGGAAGCTTGGCACACCTTTCCAATGAATGTGTTTTACACAGTCTTTGCTTGTGCCTATTTCAAGAGGAAACAAACCACAAAGACAGAACTTAGAACTACTTTATTTTGTCAAGTTTCAAGGAGCTAGCACCAACCGTGTTTGATTTAGATTTCCAAACACATCTATATATATAGGAGGAAATAGAGTGAAACCTAAAAACTCAAACTGTTACTGGTAACGAATGCTTCATCCTAGAAGAGTGAAAGTTGGGCAGCTAAGTGGACTTAGTGAACTGATCATTACCACAGAGATCATCAAGGTCGGATGAAAAAAAATTTGCCGAGTATTCAGAAAGCCAGTAGTTTTTTGGAAGCTTGGCACACCTTTCCAATGAAGGTGTTTTACGCAGTCTTTGCTTGTGGCTATTTCAAGAGGAAACAAACCACAAAGACAGAACTTAGAACTACTTTATTTTGTCAAGTTTCAAGGAGCTAGCACAAACCGTGTTTGATTTAGACTTAAAAAACACATCTATCTGTATAGGAGGAAATAGAGTGAAACCTAAAAATTCAAACTGTTACTGGTAACGAACGCTTCATCCTAGAAGATTGAAAATTGGGCAGCTAAGTGGACTTAGTGAACTGATCATTACCACAGAGATCATCAAGGTCGGATGAAAAAAAATTTGCCGAGTATTCAGAAAACCAGTAGTATTTTGGAAGCTTGGAACACCTTTCCAATGAATGTGTTTTACGCAGTCTTTGCTTGTGGCTATTTCAAGAGAAACAAACCACAAAGACAGAACTTAGAACAACTTTATTTTGTCAAGTTTCAAGGAGCTAGAACCAACCGTGATTGATTTAGACTTAAAAACACATCTATCTGTATAGGAGGAAATAGAGTGAAACCTAAAAATTCAAACTGTTACTGGTAACGAACGCTTCATCCTAGAAGAGTGAAAATTGGGCAGCTAAGTGGACTTAGTGAACTGATCATTACCACAGAGATCATCAAGGTCGGATGAAAAAAAATTTGCGGAGTATTCCGAAAACCAGTAGTTTTTTGGAAGCTTGGCACACCTTTCCAATGAATGTGTTTTACACAGTCTTTGCTTGTGCCTATTTCAAGAGGAAACAAACCACAAAGACAGAACTTAGAACTACTTTATTTTGTCAAGTTTCAAGGAGCTAGCACCAACCGTGTTTGATTTAGACTTCCAAACACATCTATATATATAGGAGGAAATAGAGTGAAACCTAAAAACTCAAACTGTTACTGGTAACGAATGCTTCATCCTAGAAGAGTGAAAGTTGGGCAGCTAAGTGGACTTAGTGAACTGATCATTACCACAGAGATCATCAAGGTCGGATGAAAAAAAATTTGCCGAGTATTCAGAAAGCCAGTAGTTTTTTGGAAGCTTGGCACACCTTTCCAATGAAGGTGTTTTACGCAGTCTTTGCTTGTGGCTATTTCAAGAGAAAACAAACCACAAAGACAGAACTTAGAACTACTTTATTTTGTCAAGTTTCAAGGAGCTAGCACAAACCGTGTTTGATTTAGACTTAAAAAACACATCTATCTGTATAGGAGGAAATAGAGTGAAACCTAAAAATTCAAACTGTTACTGGTAACGAACGCTTCATCCTAGAAGATTGTAAATTGGGCAGCTAAGTGGACTTAGTGAACTGATCATTACCACAGAGATCATCAAGGTCAGATGAAAAAAAATTTGCCGAGTATTCAGAAAACCAGTAGTATTTTGGAAGCTTGGAACACCTTTCCAATGAATGTGTTTTTCGCAGTCTTTGCTTGTGGCTATTTCAAGAGAAAACAAACCACAAAGACAGAACTTAGAAAAACTTTATTTTGTCAAGTTTCAAGGAGCTAGAACCAACCGTGATTGATTTAGACTTTAAAAACACATCTATCTGTATAGGAGGAAATAGAGTGAAACCTAAAAATTCAAACTGTTACTGGTAACGAACGCTTCATCCTAGAAGAGTGAAAATTGGGCAGCTAAGTGGACTTAGTGAACTGATCATTACCACAGAGATCATCAAGATCGGATGAAAAAAAATTTGCCGAGTATTCCGAAAACCAGTAGTTTTTTGGAAGCTTGGCACACCTTTCAAATGAATGTGTTTTACACAGTCTTTGCTTGTGCCTATTTCAAGAGGAAACAAACCACAAAGACAGAACTTTGAACTACTTTATTTTGTCAAGTTTCAAGGAGCTAGCACCAACCATGTTTGATTTAGACTTCCAAACACATCTATATATATAGGAGGAAATAGAGTGAAACCTAAAAATTCAAACTGTTACTGGTAACGAACGCTTCATCCTAGAAGAGTGAAAATTGGGCAGGTAAGTGGACTTAGTGAACTGATCATTACCACAGAGATCATCAAGTTCGGATGAAAAAGAATTTGCCGAGTATTCAGAAAACCAGTAGTATTTTGGAAGCTTGGAACACCTTTCCAATAAAGGTGTTTTACGCAGTCTCTGCTTGTGGCTATTTCAAGAGGAAACAAAGCACAAAGACAGAACTTAGAACTACTTTATTTTGTCAAGTTTCAAGGAGCTAGCACAAACCGTGTTTGATTTAGACTTAAAAAACAAATCTATCTGTATAGGAGGAAATAGAGTGAAACCTAAAAATTCAAACTGTTACTGGTAACGAACGCTTCATCCTAGAAGAGTGAAAGTTGGGCAGCTAAGTGGACTTAGTGAACTGATCATTACCACAGAGATCATCAAGGTCGGATGAAAAAAAATTTGCCGGGTATTCAGAAAACCAGTAGTATTTTGGAAGCTTGGAACCCCTTTCCAATGAATGTGTTTTACGCAGTCTTTGCTTGTGGCTATTTCAAGAGGAAACAAACCACAAAGACAGAACTTAGAACTACTTTATTTTGTCAAGTTTCAAGGAGCTAGCACAAACCGTGTTTGATTTAGACTTAAAAAACACATCTATCTGTATAGGAGGAAATAGAGTGAAAAATAAAAATTCAACCTGTTACTGGTAACGAACGCTTCATCCTAGAAGAGTGAAAATTGGGCCGCTAAGTGGACTTAGTGAACTGATAATTACCACAGAGATCATCAAGATCGGATGAAAAAATTTTGCCGAGTATTCAGAAAACCAGTAGTATTTTGGAAGCTTGGAACACCTTTCCAATAAAGGTGTTTTACGCAGTGTTTGCTTGTGGCTATTTCAAGAGGAAACAAACCACAAAGACAGAACTTAGAACTACTTTATTTTGTCAAGTTTCAAGGAGCTAGCACCAACCGTGTTTGATTTAGACTTTCAAACACTTCTATCTGTATAGGAGGAAATAGAGTGAAACCTAAAAACTCAAACTGTTACTGGTAACGAACGCTTCATACTAGAAGAGTGAATATTGGGCAGCTAAGTGGACTAAGTAAACTGATCATTACCACAGAGATCATTAAGGTCAGATGAAAAAAAATTTGCCGAGTATTCAGAAAGCCAGTAGTTTTTTGGAAGCTTGGCACACCTTTCCAATGAAGGTGTTTTACGCAGTCTTTGCTTGTGGCTATTTCAAGAGGAAACAAACCACAAAGACAGAACTTAGAACTACTTTATTTTGTCAAGTTTCAAGGAGCTAGCACAAACCGTGTTTGATTTAGACTTAAAAAACACATCTATCTGTATAGGAGGAAATAGAGTGAAACCTAAAAATTCAAACTGTTACTGGTAACGAACGCTTCATCCTAGAAGAGTGAAAATTGGGCAGCTAAGTGGACTTAGTGAACTGATCATTACCACAGAGATCATCAAGGTCGGATGAAAAAAAATTTGCCGAGTATTCAGAAAACCAGTAGTATTTTGGAAGCTTGGAACACCTTTCCAATAAAGGTGTTTTACGCAGTCTTTGCTTGTGGCTATTTCAAGAGGAAACAAACCACAAAGACAGAACTTAGAACTACATTATTTTGTCAAGGTTCAAGGAGCTAGCACAAACCGTGTTTGATTTAGACTTAAAAAACACATCTATCTGTATAGAAGGAAATAGAGTGAAACCTAAAAATTCAAACTGTTACTGGTAACGAACGCTTCATCCTAGAAGAGTGAAAGTTGGGCAGCTAAGTGGACTTAGTGAACTGATCATTACCACAGAGATCATCAAGGTCGTATGAAAAAAAATTTGCCGAGTATTCAGAAAACCAGTAGTATTTTGGAAGCTTGGAACACCTTTCCAATGAATGTGTTTTCCGCAGTCTTTGCTTGTGGCTATTTCAAGAGGAAACAAACCAGAAAGACAGAACTTAGAACTACTTTATTTTGTCAAGTTTCAAGGAGCTAGCACAAACCGTGTTTGATTTAGACTTAAGAAACACATCTATCTGTATAGGAGGAAATAGAGTGAAACCTAAAAATTCAAACTGTTACTGGTAACGAACACTTCATCCTAGAAGAGTGAAAGTTGGGCAGCTAAGTGGACTTAGTGAACTGATCATTACCACAGAGATCATCAAGGTCGGATGAAAAAAAATTTTCCGAGTATTTAGAAAACCAGTACTATTTTGGAAGCTTGGAACACCTTTCCAATGAATGTGTTTTACGCAGTCTTTGCTTGTGGCTATTTCAAGAGGAAACAAACCACAAAGACAGAACTTAGAACTACTTTATTTTGTCAAGTTTCAAGGAGCTAGCACAAACCGTGTTTGATTTAGACTTAAAAAACACATCTATCTGTATAGGAGGAAATAGAGTGAAACCTAAAAATTCAAACTGTTACTGGTAACGAATGCTTCATCCTAGAAGAGTGAAAGTTGGGCAGCTAAGTGGACTTAGTGAACTGATCATTACCACAGAGATCATCAAGGTCGGAGGAAAAAAAATTTGCCGAGTATTCAGAAAACCAGTAGTATTTTGGAAGCTTGGAACACCTTTCCAATGAATGTGTTTTACGCAGTCTTTGCTTGTGGCTATTTCAAGAGGAAACAAACCACAAAGACAGAACTTAGAACTACTTTTTTTTGTCAAGTTTCAAGGAGCTAGCACAAACCGTGTTTGATTTAGACTTAAAAAACACATCTATCTGTATAGGATTAAATAGAGTGAAACCTAAAAATTCAAACTGTTACTGGTAACGAACGCTTCATCCTAGAAGAGTAAAAATTGGGCAGCTAAGTGGACTTAGTGAGCTGATCATTACCACAGAGATCATCAAGGTCGGATGAAAAAAAAATTGCCGAGTATTCAGAAAACCGGTAGTATTTTCGAAGCTTGGAACACCTTTCCAATGAATGTGTTTTACGCAGTCTTTGCTTGTGGCTATTTCAAGAGGAAACAAACCACAAAGACAGAATTTAGAACTACTTTATTTTGTCAAGTTTCATAGAACTAGCACAAACCGTGTTTGATTTAGACTTAAAAAACACATCTATCTGTATAGGAGGAAATAGAGTGAAACCTAAAAATTCAAACTGTTACTGGTAACGAACGCTTCATCCTAGAAGAGTGAAAATTGGGAAGCTAAGTGGACTTAGTGAACTGATCAGTTTCATGGAGCTATCACAAACCGTGTTTGATTTAGACTTAAAAAACACATCTATCTGTATAGGAGGAAATAGAGTGAAACCTAAAAATTCAAACTGTTACTGGTAACGAACGCTTCATCCTAGAAGAGTGAAAATTGGGCAGCTAAGTGGACTTAGTGAACTCATCATTACCACAGAGATCATCAAGAACGGATGAAAAAAAATTTGCCGAGTATTCAGAAAAAAAGTAGTATGTTGGAAGCTTGGAACACCTTTCCAATGAATGTGTTTTACACAGTCTTTGCTTGTGGCTATTTCAAGAGGAAACAAACCACAAAGACAGAACTTAGAACTACTTTATTTTGTCAAGTTTCAAGGAGCTAGCACAAACCGTGTTTGATTTAGACTTAAAAAACACATCTATCTGTATAGGAAGAAATAGAGTGAAACCTAAAAATTCAAACTGTTACTGGTAACGAACGCTTAATCCTAGAAGAGTGAAAATTGGGCAGCTAAGTGGACTTAGTGAACTGATCATTGCCACAGAGATCATCAAGGTCGGATGAAAAAAAATTTGCCGATTATTAAGAAAACGAGTAGTATTTTGGAAGCTTGGAACACGTTTCCAATGAATGTGTTTTACGCAGTCTTTGCTTGTGGCTATTTCAAGAGGAAACAAACCACAAAGACAGAACTTAGAACTACTTTATTTTGTCAAGTTTCAAGGAGCTAGCACAAACCGTGTTTGATTTAGACTTAAAAAACACATCTATCTGTATAGGAGTAAATAGAGTGAAACCTAAAAATTCAAACTGTTGCTGGTAACGAACGCTTCATCCTAGAAGAGTGAAAATTGGGCAGCTAAGTGGACTTAGTGAACTGATCATTATACAGAGGTCATCCAGGTCGGATGAAAAAAAATTTGCCGAGTATCAGAAGACCAGTAGTATTTTGGAAGCTTGGCACACCTTTCCAATGAAGGTGTTTTACCCAGTCTTTGCTTGTGGCTATTTCAAGAGGAAACAAACCACAAAGACAGAACTTAGAACTACTTTATTTTGTCAAGTTTCAAGGAGCTAGCACAAACCGTGTTTGATTTAGACTTAAAAAACACATCTATCTGTATAGGAGGAAATAGAGTGAAAAATAAAAATTCAACCTGTTACTGGTAACGAACGCTTCATCCTAGAAGAGTGAAAATTGGGCCGCTAAGTGGACTTAGTGAACTGATAATTACCACAGAGATCATCAAGATCGGATGAAAAAATTTTGCCGAGTATTCAGAAAACCAGTAGTATTTTGGAAGCTTGGAACACCTTTCCAATAAAGGTGTTTTACGCAGTGTTTGCTTGTGGCTATTTCAAGAGGAAACAAACCACAAAGACAGAACTTAGAACTACTTTATTTTGTCAAGTTTCAAGGAGCTAGCACCAACCGTGTTTGATTTAGACTTTCAAACACTTCTATCTGTATAGGAGGAAATAGAGTGAAACCTAAAAACTCAAACTGTTACTGGTAACGAACGCTTCATACTAGAAGAGTGAATATTGGGCAGCTAAGTGGACTAAGTAAACTGATCATTACCACAGAGATCATTAAGGTCAGATGAAAAAAAATTTGCCGAGTATTCAGAAAGCCAGTAGTTTTTTGGAAGCTTGGCACACCTTTCCAATGAAGGTGTTTTACGCAGTCTTTGCTTGTGGCTATTTCAAGAGGAAACAAACCACAAAGACAGAACTTAGAACTACTTTATTTTGTCAAGTTTCAAGGAGCTAGCACAAACCGTGTTTGATTTAGACTTAAAAAACACATCTATCTGTATAGGAGGAAATAGAGTGAAACCTAAAAATTCAAACTGTTACTGGTAACGAACGCTTCATCCTAGAAGAGTGAAAATTGGGCAGCTAAGTGGACTTAGTGAACTGATCATTACCACAGAGATCATCAAGGTCGGATGAAAAAAAATTTGCCGAGTATTCAGAAAACCAGTAGTATTTTGGAAGCTTGGAACACCTTTCCAATAAAGGTGTTTTACGCAGTCTTTGCTTGTGGCTATTTCAAGAGGAAACAAACCACAAAGACAGAACTTAGAACTACATTATTTTGTCAAGGTTCAAGGAGCTAGCACAAACCGTGTTTGATTTAGACTTAAAAAACACATCTATCTGTATAGAAGGAAATAGAGTGAAACCTAAAAATTCAAACTGTTACTGGTAACGAACGCTTCATCCTAGAAGAGTGAAAGTTGGGCAGCTAAGTGGACTTAGTGAACTGATCATTACCACAGAGATCATCAAGGTCGTATGAAAAAAAATTTGCCGAGTATTCAGAAAACCAGTAGTATTTTGGAAGCTTGGAACACCTTTCCAATGAATGTGTTTTCCGCAGTCTTTGCTTGTGGCTATTTCAAGAGGAAACAAACCAGAAAGACAGAACTTAGAACTACTTTATTTTGTCAAGTTTCAAGGAGCTAGCACAAACCGTGTTTGATTTAGACTTAAGAAACACATCTATCTGTATAGGAGGAAATAGAGTGAAACCTAAAAATTCAAACTGTTACTGGTAACGAACACTTCATCCTAGAAGAGTGAAAGTTGGGCAGCTAAGTGGACTTAGTGAACTGATCATTACCACAGAGATCATCAAGGTCGGATGAAAAAAAATTTTCCGAGTATTTAGAAAACCAGTACTATTTTGGAAGCTTGGAACACCTTTCCAATGAATGTGTTTTACGCAGTCTTTGCTTGTGGCTATTTCAAGAGGAAACAAACCACAAAGACAGAACTTAGAACTACTTTATTTTGTCAAGTTTCAAGGAGCTAGCACAAACCGTGTTTGATTTAGACTTAAAAAACACATCTATCTGTATAGGAGGAAATAGAGTGAAACCTAAAAATTCAAACTGTTACTGGTAACGAATGCTTCATCCTAGAAGAGTGAAAGTTGGGCAGCTAAGTGGACTTAGTGAACTGATCATTACCACAGAGATCATCAAGGTCGGAGGAAAAAAAATTTGCCGAGTATTCAGAAAACCAGTAGTATTTTGGAAGCTTGGAACACCTTTCCAATGAATGTGTTTTACGCAGTCTTTGCTTGTGGCTATTTCAAGAGGAAACAAACCACAAAGACAGAACTTAGAACTACTTTTTTTTGTCAAGTTTCAAGGAGCTAGCACAAACCGTGTTTGATTTAGACTTAAAAAACACATCTATCTGTATAGGATTAAATAGAGTGAAACCTAAAAATTCAAACTGTTACTGGTAACGAACGCTTCATCCTAGAAGAGTAAAAATTGGGCAGCTAAGTGGACTTAGTGAGCTGATCATTACCACAGAGATCATCAAGGTCGGATGAAAAAAAAATTGCCGAGTATTCAGAAAACCGGTAGTATTTTCGAAGCTTGGAACACCTTTCCAATGAATGTGTTTTACGCAGTCTTTGCTTGTGGCTATTTCAAGAGGAAACAAACCACAAAGACAGAATTTAGAACTACTTTATTTTGTCAAGTTTCATAGAACTAGCACAAACCGTGTTTGATTTAGACTTAAAAAACACATCTATCTGTATAGGAGGAAATAGAGTGAAACCTAAAAATTCAAACTGTTACTGGTAACGAACGCTTCATCCTAGAAGAGTGAAAATTGGGAAGCTAAGTGGACTTAGTGAACTGATCAGTTTCATGGAGCTATCACAAACCGTGTTTGATTTAGACTTAAAAAACACATCTATCTGTATAGGAGGAAATAGAGTGAAACCTAAAAATTCAAACTGTTACTGGTAACGAACGCTTCATCCTAGAAGAGTGAAAATTGGGCAGCTAAGTGGACTTAGTGAACTCATCATTACCACAGAGATCATCAAGAACGGATGAAAAAAAATTTGCCGAGTATTCAGAAAAAAAGTAGTATGTTGGAAGCTTGGAACACCTTTCCAATGAATGTGTTTTACACAGTCTTTGCTTGTGGCTATTTCAAGAGGAAACAAACCACAAAGACAGAACTTAGAACTACTTTATTTTGTCAAGTTTCAAGGAGCTAGCACAAACCGTGTTTGATTTAGACTTAAAAAACACATCTATCTGTATAGGAAGAAATAGAGTGAAACCTAAAAATTCAAACTGTTACTGGTAACGAACGCTTAATCCTAGAAGAGTGAAAATTGGGCAGCTAAGTGGACTTAGTGAACTGATCATTGCCACAGAGATCATCAAGGTCGGATGAAAAAAAATTTGCCGATTATTAAGAAAACGAGTAGTATTTTGGAAGCTTGGAACACGTTTCCAATGAATGTGTTTTACGCAGTCTTTGCTTGTGGCTATTTCAAGAGGAAACAAACCACAAAGACAGAACTTAGAACTACTTTATTTTGTCAAGTTTCAAGGAGCTAGCACAAACCGTGTTTGATTTAGACTTAAAAAACACATCTATCTGTATAGGAGTAAATAGAGTGAAACCTAAAAATTCAAACTGTTGCTGGTAACGAACGCTTCATCCTAGAAGAGTGAAAATTGGGCAGCTAAGTGGACTTAGTGAACTGATCATTATACAGAGGTCATCCAGGTCGGATGAAAAAAAATTTGCCGAGTATCAGAAGACCAGTAGTATTTTGGAAGCTTGGCACACCTTTCCAATGAAGGTGTTTTACCCAGTCTTTGCTTGTGGCTATTTCAAGAGGAAACAAACCACAAAGACAGAACTTAGAACTACTTTATTTTGTCAAGTTTCAAGGAGCTAGCAGAAACCGTGTTTGATTTAGACTTAAAAAACACATCTATCTGTATAGGAGGAAATAGAGTGAAACCTAAAAATTCAAACTGTTACTGGTAACGAACGCTTCATCCTAGAAGAGTGAAAATTGGGCAGCTAAGTGGACTTAGTGAACTGATCATTACCACAGAGATCATCAAGGTCGGATGAAATAAAATTTGCCGAGTATTCAGAAAACCAGTAGTATTTTGGAAGCTTGGAAGACCTTTCCAATGAATGTGTTTTACGCAGTTGTTGCTTGTGGCTATTTCAAGAGGAAACAAACCACAAAGACAGAACTCAGAACAACTTTATTTTGTCAAGTTTCAAGGAGCTAGCACAAACCGTGTTTGATTTAGACTTCCAAACACATCTATCTATATAGGAGGAAATAGAGTGAAACCTAAAAACTCAAACTGTTTCTGCTAATGAACGCTTCATTATAGAAGAGTGAATATTGGGCAGCTAAGTGGACTTAGTGAAGTGATCATTACCACAGAGATCATCAAGGTTGGATGAAAAAAAATTTGCCGAATATTCAGAGAAACAGTAGTTTTTTGGAAGCTTGGCACACCTTTCCAATGAAGGTGTTTTACGCAGTCTTTGCTTGTGGCTATTTCAAGAGGAAACAAACCACAAAGACAGAACTTAGAACTACTTTATTTTGTCAAGTTTCAAGGAGCTAGCACAAACCGTGTTTGATTTAGACTTAAAAAACACATCTATCTGTATAGGAGGAAATAGAGTGAAACCTAAAAATTCAAACTGTTACTGGTAACGAACGCTTCATCCTAGAAGAGTGAAAATTGGGCAGCTAAGTGGACTTAGTGAACTCATCATTACCACAGAGATCATCAAAGTCGGATGAAAAAAAATTTGCCGAGTATTCAGAAAACCAGTAGTATTTTGAAAGCTTGGAACACCTTTCCAATGAATGTGTTTTATGCAGTCTTTGCTTGTGGCTATTTCAAGAGGAAACAAACCACAAAGACAGAACTTAGAACAACTTTATTTTGTCAAGTTTCAAGGAGCTAGCAAAAACCGTGTTTGATTTAGACTTAAAAAACACATCTATCTGTATAGGAGGAAATAGAGTGAAACCTAAAAATTCAAACTGTTACTGGTAACGAACGCTTCATCCTAGAAGAGTGAAAATTGGGCAGCTAAGTGGACTTAGTGAACTGATGAGTTTCAGGGAGCTATCACAAACCGTGTTTGATTTAGACTTAAAAAACACATCTATCTGTATAGGAGGAAATAGAGTGAAACCTAAAAACTCAAACTGTTACTGGTAACGAACGCTTCATCCTAGAAGAGTGAAAATTGGGCAGCTAAGTGGACTTAGTGAAGTGATCATTACCACAGAGATCATCAAGGTCGGATGAAAAAAAATTTGCCGAGTATTCAGAAAAACAGTAGTTTCTTGGAAGATTGGCACACCTTTCCAATGAAGGTGTTTTACGCAGTCTTTGCTTGTGGCTATTTCAAGAGGAAACAAACCACAAAGACAGAACTTAGAACTACTTTATTTTGTCAAGTTTCAAGGAGCTAGCACAAACCGTGTTTGATTTAGACTTAAAAAACACATCTATCTGTATAGGAGGAAATAGAGTGAAACCTAAAAATTCAAACTGTTACTGGTAACGAACGCTTCATCCTAGAAGAGTGAAAATTGGGCAGCTAAGTGGACTTAGTGAACTGATAATTACCACAGAGATCATCAAGGTCAGATGAAAAAAAATTTGCCGAGTATTCAGAAAACCAGTAGTATATTTGAAGCTTGGAACACCTTTCCAATGAATGTGTTTTACGCAGTCTTTGCTTGTGGCTATTTCAAGAGGAAACAAACCACGAAGACAGAACTTAGAACAACTTTATTTTGTCAAGTTTCAAGGAGCTAGCACAAACCGTGTTTGATATAGACTTCCAAACACATCTATCTATATAGGAGGAAATAGAGTGAAACCTAAAAACTCAAACTGTTACTGGTAACGAACGCTTCATCCTAGGAGAGTGAAAATTGGGCAGCTAAGTGGACCTAGTGAACTGATCATTACCACAGAGATCATCAAGGTCGGATGAAAAAAAATTTGCCGAGTATTCAGAAAACCAGTAGTTTTTTGGAAGCTTGGCACACCTTTCAAATGAAGGTGTTTTACCGAGTCTTTGCTTGTGGCTATTTCAAGAGGAAACAAACCACAAAGACAGAACTTAGAACTACTTTATTTTGTCAAGTTTCAAGGAGCTAGCACAAACCGTGTTTGATTTAGACTTAAAAAACACATCTATCTGTATAGGAGGAAATAGAGTGAAACCTAAAAATTCAAACTGTTACTGCTAACGAACGCTTCATCCTAGAAGAGTGAAAATTGGGCAGCTAAGTGGACTTAGTGAACTGATCATTATACAGGGGTCATCCAGGTCAGATGAAAAAAAATTTGCCGAGTATCAGAAGACCAGTAGTATTTTGGAAGCTTGGCACACCTTTCCAATGAAGGTGTTTTACGCAGTCTTTGCTTGTGGCTATTTCAAGAGGAAACAAACCACAAAGACAGAACTTAGAACTACTTTATTTTGTCAAGTTTCAAGGAGCTAGCACAAACCGAGTTTGATTTAGACTTAAAAAACACATCTATCTGTATAGGAGGAAATAGAGTGAAACCTAAAAATTCAAACTGTTACTGGTAACGAACGCTTCATCCTAGAAGAGTGAAAATTGGGCAGCTAAGTGGACTTAGTGAACTGATCATTACCACAGAGATCATCAAGGTCGGATGAAAAAAAAATTTGCCGAGTATTCAGAAAACCAGTAGTATATTAGAAGCTTGGAACGCCTTTCCAATGAATGTGTTTTACGCAGTCTTTGCTTGTGGCTATTTCAAGAGGAAACAAACCACAAAGACAGAACTTAGAACAACTTTATTTTGTCAAGTTTCAAGGAGCTAGCACAAACCGTGTTTGATATAGACTTCCAAACACATCTATCTATATAGGAGGAAATAGAGTGAAACCTAAAAACTCAAACTGTTACTGGTAACGAACGCTTCATCAAGAAGTGTGAAAATTGGGCAGCTAAGTGGACTTAGTGAACTGATGAGTTTCAGGGAGCTATCACAAACCTTGTTTGATTTAGACTTAAAAAACACATCTATCTGTATAGGAGGAAATAGAGTGAAACCTAAAAATTCAAACAGTTACTGGTAACGAACGCTTCATCCTAGAAGAGTGAAAATTGGGCAGCTAAATGGACTTAGTGAACTCATCATTACCACAGAGAGCATCAAATTCGGATGAAAAAAAATTTGCCGAGTATTCAGAAAACAAGTAGTATTTTGAAAGCTTGGAACACCTTTCCAATGAATGTGTTTTATGCAGTCTTTGCTTGTGGCTATTTCAAGAGGAAACAAACCACAAAGACAGAACTTAGAACAACTTTATTTTGTCAAGTTTCAAGGAGCTAGCAAAAACCGTGTTTGATTTAGACTTAAAAAACACATCTATCTGTATAGGAGGAAATAGAGTGAAACCTAAAAATTCAAACTGTTACTGGTAACGAACGCTTCATCCTAGAAGAGTGAAAATTGGGCAGCTAAGTGGACTTAGTGAACTGATGAGTTTCAGGGAGCTATCACAAACCGTGTTTGATTTAGACTTAAAAAACACATCTATCTGTATAGGAGGAAATAGAGTGAAACCTAAAAATTCAAACTGTTACTGGTAACGAACGCTTCATCCTAGAAGAGTGAAAATTGGGCAGCTAAGTGGACTTAGTGAACTGATCATTACCACAGAGATCATCAAGGTCGGATGAAAAAAATTTTGCCGAGTATTCAGAAAACAAGTAGTATGTTGGAAGCTTGGAACACCTTTCCAATGAATGTGTTTTACGCAGTCTTTGCTTGTGGCTACTTCAAGAGGAAACAAACCACAAAGACAGAACTTAGAACTACTTTATTTTGTCAAGTTTCAAGGAGCTAGCACAAACCGTGTTTGATTTAGACTTAAAAAACACATCTATCTGTATAGGAGGAAATAGAGTGAAACCTAAAAATTCAAACAGTTACTGGTAACGAACGCTTCATCCTAGAAGAGTGAAAATTGGGCAGCTAAGTGGACTTAGTGAACTGATCATTATACAGAGGTCATCCAGGTCAGATGAAAAAAAATTTGCCGAGTATCAGAAGACCAGTAGTATTTTGGAAGCTTGGCACACCTTTCCAATGAAGGTATTTTACCCAGTCTTTGCTTGTGGCTATTTCAAGAGGAAACAAACCACAAAGACAGAACTTAGAACTACTTTATTTTGTCAAGTTTCAAGGAGCTAGCAGAAACCGTGTTTGATTTAGACTTAAAAAACACATCTATCTGTATAGGAGGAAATAGAGTGAAACCTAAAAATTGAAACTGTTACTGGTAACGAACGCTTCATCAAGAAGTGTGAAAATTGGGCAGCTAAGTGGACTTAGTGAACTGATCATTACCACAGAGATCATCAAGGTCGGATGAAATAAAATTTGCCGAGTATTCAGAAAACCAGTAGTATTTTGGAAGCTTGGAAGACCTTTCCAATGAATGTGTTTTACGCAGTCTTTGCTTGTGGCTATTTCAAGAGGAAACAAACCACAAAGACAGAACTCAGAACAACTTTATTTTGTCAAGTTTCAAGGAGCTAGCACAAACCGTGTTTGATTTAGACTTCCAAACACATCTATCTATATAGGAGGAAATAGAGTGAAACCTAAAAACTCAAACAGTTTCTGCTAATGAACGCTTCATTATAGAAGAGTGAATATTGGGCAGCTAAGTGGACTTAGTGAAGTGATCATTACCACAGAGATCATCAAGGTTGGATGAAAAAAAATTTGCCGAATATTCAGAAAAACAGTAGTTTTTTGGAAGCTTGGCACACCTTTCCAATGAAGGTGTTTTACGCAGTCTTTGCTTGTGGCTATTTCAAGAGGAAACAAACCACAAAGACAGAACTTAGAACTACTTTAGTTTGTCAAGTTTCAAGGAGCTAGCACAAACCGAGTTTGATTTAGACTTAAAAAACACATCTATCTGTGTAGGAGGAAATAGAGTGAAACCTAAAAATTCAAACTGTTACTGGTAATGAACGCTTCATCCTAGAAGAGTGAAAATTGGGCAGCTAAGTGGACTTAGTGAACTGATCATTACCACAGAGATCATCAAGGTCGGATGAAAAAAAATTTGCCGAGTATTCAGAAAACCAGTAGTATATTAGAAGCTTGGAACGCCTTTCCAATGAATGTGTTTTACGCAGTCTTTGCTTGTGGCTATTTCAAGAGGAAACAAACCACAAAGACAGAACTTAGAACAACTTTATTTTGTCAAGTTTCAAGGAGCTAGCACAAACCGTGTTTGATATAGACTTCCAAACACATCTATCTATATAGGAGGAAATAGAGTGAAACCTAAAAACTCAAACTGTTACTGGTAACGAACGCTTCATCAAGAAGTGTGAAAATTGGGCAGCTAAGTGGACTTAGTGAACTGATGAGTTTCAGGGAGCTATCACAAACCGTGTTTGATTTAGACTTAAAAAACACATCTATCTGTATAGGAGGAAATAGAGTGAAACCTAAAAATTCAAACTGTTACTGGTAACGAACGCTTCATCCTAGAAGAGTGAAAATTGGGCAGCTAAGTGGACTTAGTGAACTCATCATTACCACAGAGATCATCAAATTCGGATGAAAAAAAATTTGCCGAGTATTCAGAAAACCAGTAGTATTTTGAAAGCTTGGAACACCTTTCCAATGAATGTGTTTTATGCAGTCTTTGCTTGTGGCTATTTCAAGAGGAAACAAACCACAAAGACAGAACTTAGAACAACTTTATTTTGTCAAGTTTCAAGGAGCTAGCAAAAACCGTGTTTGATTTAGACTTAAAAAACACATCTATCTGTATAGGAGGAAATAGAGTGAAACCTAAAAATTCAAACTGTTACTGGTAACGAACGCTTCATCCTAGAAGAGTGAAAATTGGGCAGCTAAGTGGACTTAGTGAACTGATGAGTTTCAGGGAGCTATCACAAACCGTGTTTGATTTAGACTTAAAAAACTCATCTATCTGTATAGGAGGAAATAGAGTGAAACCTAAAAATTCAAACTGTTACTGGTAACGAACGCTTCATCCTAGAAGAGTGAAAATTGGGCAGCTAAGTGGACTTAGTGAACTGATCATTACCACAGAGATCATCAAGGTCGGATGAAAAAAAATTTGCCGAGTATTCAGAAAACAAGTAGTATGTTGGAAGCTTGGAACACCTTTCCAATGAATGTGTTTTACGCAGTCTTTGCTTGTGGCTACTTCAAGAGGAAACAAACCACAAAGACAGAACTTAGAACTACTTTATTTTGTCAAGTTTCAAGGAGCTAGCACAAACCGTGTTTGATTTAGACTTAAAAAACACATCTATCTGTATAGGAGGAAATAGAGTGAAACCTAAAAATTCAAACAGTTACTGGTAACGAACGCTTCATCCTAGAAGAGTGAAAATTGGGCAGCTAAGTGGACTTAGTGAACTGATCATTATACAGAGGTCATGCAGGTCAGATGAAAAAAAATTTGCCGAGTATCAGAAGACCAGTAGTATTTTGGAAGCTTGGCACACCTTTCCAATGAAGGTGTTTTACCCAGTCTTTGCTTGTGGCTATTTCAAGAGGAAACAAACCACAAAGACAGAACTTAGAACTACTTTATTTTGTCAAGTTTCAAGGAGCTAGCAGAAACCGTGTTTGATTTAGACTTAAAAAACACATCTATCTGTATAGGAGGAAATAGAGTGAAACCTAAAAATTCAAACTGTTACTGGTAACGAACGCTTCATCAAGAAGTGTGAAAATTGGGCAGCTAAGTGGACTTAGTGAACTGATCATTACCACAGAGATCATCAAGGTCGGATGAAATAAAATTTGCAGAGTATTCAGAAAACCAGTAGTATTTTGGAAGCTTGGAAGACCTTTCCAATGAATGTGTTTTACGCAGTCTTTGCTTGTGGCTATTTCAAGAGGAAACAAACCACAAAGACAGAACTCAGAACAACTTTATTTTGTCAAGTTTCAAGGAGCTAGCACAAACCGTGTTTGATTTAGACTTCCAAACACATCTATCTATATAGGAGGAAATAGAGTGAAACCTAAAAACTCAAACTGTTTCTGCTAATGAACGCTTCATTATAGAAGAGTGAATATTGGGCAGCTAAGGGGACTTAGTGAAGTGATCATTACCACAGAGATCATCAAGGTTGAATGAAAAAAAATTTGCCGAATATTCAGAAAAACAGTAGTTTTTTGGAAGCTTGGCACACCTTTCCAATGAAGGTGTTTTACGCAGTCTTTGCTTGTGGCTATTTCAAGAGGAAACAAACCACAAAGACAGAACTTAGAACTACTTTATTTTGTCAAGTTTCAAGGAGCTAGCACAAACCGAGTTTGATTTAGACTTAAAAAACACATCTATCTGTATAGGAGGAAATAGAGTGAAACCTAAAAATTCAAACTGTTACTGGTAACGAACGCTTCATCCTAGAAGAGTGAAAATTGGGCAGCTAAGTGGACTTAGTGAACTGCTCATTACCACAGAGATCATCAAGGTCGGATGAAAAAAAATTTGCGGAGTATTCAGAAAACCAGTAGTATATTAGAAGCTTGGAACGCCTTTCCAATGAATGTGTTTTACGCAGTCTTTGCTTGTGGCTATTTCAAGAGGAAACAAACCACAAAGACAGAACTTAGAACAACTTTATTTTGCCAAGTTTCAAGGAGCTAGCACAAACCTTGTTTGATTTAGACTTCCAAACACATCTATCTATATAGGAGGAAATAGAGTGAAACCTAAAAACTCAAACAGTTACTGGTCACGAACGCTTCATCCTAGAAGAGTGAAAATTAGGCAGCTAAGTGGACAAAGTGAACTGATCATTACCACAGAGATCATCAAGGTCGGATGAAAAAAAATTTGCCGAGTATTCAGAAAACCAGTAGTTTTTTGGAAGCTTGGCACACCTTTCCAATGAAGGTGTTTTACGCAGTCTTTGCTTGTGGCTATTTCAAGAGGAAACAAACCACAAAGACAGAACTTAGAACAACTTTATTTTGTCAAGTTTCAATTAGCTAGCAAAAACCGTGTTTGATTTAGACTTCCAAACACATCTATCTATATAGGAGGAAATAGAGTGAAACCTAAAAACTCAAACTGTTTCTGCTAATGAACGCTTCATTATAGAAGAGTGAATATTGGGCAGCTACGTGGACTTAGTGAAGTGATCATTACCACAGAGATCATCAAGGTCGGATGAAAAATTTTGCCGATTATTCAGAAAAACAGTAGTTTTTTGGAAGCTTGGCACACCTTTCCAATGAAGGTGTTTTACGCAGTCTTTGCTTGTGGCTATTTCAAGAGGAAACAAACCACGAAGACAGAACTTAGAACTACTTTTTTTTGTCAACTTTCAAGGAGCTAGCACAAACCGTGTTTGATTTAGACTTAAAAAACACATCTATCTGTATAGGAGGAAATAGAGTGAAACCTAAAAATTCAAACTGTTACTGGTAACGAACGCTTCATCCTAGAAGAGTGAACATTGGGCAGCTAAGTGGACTTAGTGAACTGATCATTACCACAGAGATCATCAAGGTCGGATGAAAAAAAATTTGCTGAGTATTCAGAAAACCAGGAGTATTTTGGAAGCTTGGAACACCTTTCCAATGAATGTGTTTTACGCAGTCTTTGCTTGTGGCTATTTCAAGAGGAAACAAACCACAAAGGCAGAATTTAGAACTACTTTATTTTGTCAAGTTTCAAGGAGCTAGCACAAACCGTGTTTGATTTAGACTTAAATAACACATCTATCTGTATAGGAGGAAATAGAGTGAAACCTAAAAATTCAAACTGTTACTGGTAACGAACGCTTCATCCTAGAAGAGTGAAAATTGGGCAGCTAAGTGGACTTAGTGAACTGATCATTACCACAGAGATCATCAAGGTCGGATGAAAAAAAATTTGCCGAGTATTCAGAAAACCAGTAGTATTTTAGAAGCTTGGAACACCTTTCCAATGAATGTGTTTTACGCAGTCTTTGCTTGTGGCTATTTCAAGAGGAAACAAACCACAAAGACAGAACTTAGAACAACTTTATTTTGTCAAGTTTCAAGGAGCTAGCAAAAACCGTGTTTGATTTAGACTTCCAAACACATCTATCTGTATAGGAGGAAATAGAGTGAAACCTAAAAACTCAAACTGTTTCTGCTAATGAACGCTTCATTATAGAAGAGTGAATATTGGGCAGCTAAGTGGACTTAGTGAAGTGATCATTACCACAGAGATCATCAAGGTCCGATGAAAAAAAATTTGCCGATTATCCAGAAAAACAGTAGTTTTTTGGAAGCTTGGCACACCTTTCCAATGAAGGTGTTTTACGCAGTCTTTGCTTGTGGCTATTTCAAGAGGAAACAAACCACAAAGACAGAACTTAGAACTACTATATTTTGTCAAGTTTCAAGGAGCTAGCACAAACTGTGTTTGATTTAGACTTAAAAAACACATCTATCTGTATAGGAGGAAATAGAGTGAAACCTAAAAATTCAAACTGTTACTGGTAACGAACGCTTCATCCTAGAAGAGTGAAAATTGGGCAGCTAAGTGGACTTAGTGAACTGATCATTACCACAGAGATCATCAATGTTGGCTGAAAAAAAATTTGCCGAGTATTCAGAAAACCAGTAGTATTGTGGAAGTTTGGAACACCTTTCCAATGAATGTGTTTTACGCAGTCTTTGCTTGTGTCTATTTCAAGAGGAAACAAACCACAAAGGCAGAACTTAGAACTACTTTATTTTGTCAAGTTTCAAGGAGCTAGCACAAACCGTGTTTGATTTAGACTTAAAAAACACATCTATCTGTATAGGAGGAAATAGAGTGAAACCTAAAAATTCAAACTGTTACTGGTAACGAACACTTCATCCTAGAAGAGTGAAAATTGGGCAGCTAAGTGGACTTAGTGAACTGATCATTACCACAGAGATCATCAAGGTCGGATGAAAAAAAATTTGCCGAGTATTCAGAAAACCAATAGTATATTAGAATCTTGGAACACCTTTCCAATGAATGTGTTTTACGCAGTCTTTGCTTGTGGCTATTTCAAGAGGAAACAAACCACAAAGACAGAACTTAGAACAACTTTATTTTGTCAAGTTTCAAGGAGCTAGCACAAACCGTGTTTGATATAGATTTCCAAACACATCTATCTATATAGGAGGAAATAGAGTGGAACCTAAGAACTCAAACTGTTACTGGTAACGAACGCTTCATCCTAGAAGAGTGAAAATTGGGCAGCTAAGTGGACTTAGTGAACTGATCATTACCACAGAGATCATCAAGGTCGGATGAAAAAAAATTTGCCGAGTATTCAGAAAACCAGTAGTTTTTTGGAAGCTTGGCACACCTTTCAAATGAAGGTGTTTTACCGAGTCTTTGCTTGTGGCTATTTCAAGAGGAAACAAACCACAAAGACAGAACTTAGAACTACTTTATTTTGTCAAGTTTCAAGGAGCTAGCACAAACCGTGTTTGATTTAGACTTAAAAAACACATCTATCTGTATAGGAGAAAATAGAGTGAAACCTGAAAATTCAAACTGTTACTGGTAACGAATGCTTCATCCTAGAAGAGTGAAAATTGGGCAGCTAAGTGGACTTAGTGAACTGATCATTATACAGAGATCATCCAGGTCGGATGAAAAAAAAATTTGCCGAGTATCAGAAGACCAGTAGTATTTTGGAAGATTGGCACACCTTTCCAATGAAGGTGTTTTACCAGTCTTTGCTTGTGGCTATTTCAAGAGGAAACAAACCACAAAGACAGAACTTAGAACTACTTTATTTTGTCAAGTTTCAAGGAGCATGCAGAACCCGTGTTTGATTTAGACTTAAAAAACACATCTATCTGTATAGGAGGAAATAGAGTGAAACCTAAAATTTCAAACTGTTACTGGTAACGAACGCTTCATCCTAGAAGTGTGAAAATTGGGCAGCTAAGTGGACTTAGTGAACTGATCATTACCACAGAGATCATCAAGGTCCGATGAAATAAAATTTGCCGAGTATTCAGAAAACCAATAGTATTTTGGAAGCTTGGAAGACCTTTCCAATGAATGTGTTTTACGCAGTCTTTGCTTGTGGCTATTTCAAGAGGAAACAAACCACAAAGACAGAACTTAGAACAACTTTATTTTGTCAAGTTTCAAGGAGCTAGCACAAACCGTGTTTGATTTAGACTTCCAAACACATCTATCTATATAGGAGGAAATAGAGTGAAACCTAAAAACTCAAACTGTTTCTGCTAATGAACGCTTCATTATAGAAGAGTGAATATTGGGCAGCTAAGTGGACTTAGTGAAGTGATCATTACCACAGAGATCATCAAGGTCGGATGAAAAAAAATTTGCCGAATATTCAGAAAAACAGTAGTTTTTTGGAAGCTTGGCACACCTTTCCAATGAAGGTGTTTTACGCAGTCTTTGCTTGTGGCAATTTCAAGATGAAACAAACCACAAAGACAGAACTTAGAACTACTTTATTTTGTCAAGTTTCAAGGAGCATGCAGAACCCGTGTTTGATTTAGACTTAAAAAACACATCTATCTGTATAGGAGGAAATAGAGTGAAACCTAAAATTTCAAACTGTTACTGGTAACGAACGCTTCATCCTAGAAGTGTGAAAATTGGGCAGCTAAGTGGACTTAGTGAACTGATCATTACCACAGAGATCATCAAGGTCCGATGAAATAAAATTTGCCGACTATTCAGAAAACCAATAGTATTTTGGAAGCTTGGAAGACCTTTCCAATGAATGTGTTTTACGCAGTCTTTGCTTGTGGCTATTTCAAGAGGAAACAAACCACAAAGACAGAACTTAGAACAACTTTATTTTGTCAAGTTTCAAGGAGCTAGCACAAACCGTGTTTGATTTAGACTTCCAAACACATCTATCTATATAGGAGGAAATAGAGTGAAACCTAAAAACTCAAACTGTTTCTGCTAATGAACGCTTCATTATAGAAGAGTGAATATTGGGCAGCTACGTGGACTTAGTGAAGTGATCATTACCACAGAGATCATCAAGGTCGGATGAAAAATTTTGCCGATTATTCAGAAAAACTGTAGTTTTTTGGAAGCTTGGCACACCTTTCCAATGAAGGTGTTTTACGCAGTCTTTGCTTGTGGCTATTTCAAGAGGAAACAAACCACGAAGACAGAACTTAGAACTACTTTTTTTTGTCAACTTTCAAGGAGCTAGCACAAACCGTGTTTGATTTAGACTTAAAAAACACATCTATCTGTATAGGAGGAAATAGAGTGAAACCTAAAAATTCAAACTGTTACTGGTAACGAACGCTTCATCCTAGAAGAGTGAACATTGGGCAGCTAAGTGGACTTAGTGAACTGATCATTACCACAGAGATCATCAAGGTCGGATGAAAAAAAATTTGCTGAGTATTCAGAAAACCAGGAGTATTTTGGAAGCTTGGAACACCTTTCCAATGAATGTGTTTTACGCAGTCTTTGCTTGTGGCTATTTCAAGAGGAAACAAACCACAAAGGCAGAATTTAGAACTACTTTATTTTGTCAAGTTTCAAGGAGCTAGCACAAACCGTGTTTGATTTAGACTTAAATAACACATCTATCTGTATAGGAGGAAATAGAGTGAAACCTAAAAATTCAAACTGTTACTGGTAACGAACGCTTCATCCTAGAAGAGTGAAAATTGGGCAGCTAAGTGGACTTAGTGAACTGATCATTACCACAGAGATCATCAAGGTCGGATGAAAAAAAATTTGCCGAGTATTCAGAAAACCAGTAGTATTTTAGAAGCTTGGAACACCTTTCCAATGAATGTGTTTTACGCAGTCTTTGCTTGTGGCTATTTCAAGAGGAAACAAACCACAAAGACAGAACTTAGAACAACTTTATTTTGTCAAGTTTCAAGGAGCTAGCAAAAACCGTGTTTGATTTAGACTTCCAAACACATCTATCTGTATAGGAGGAAATAGAGTGAAACCTAAAAACTCAAACTGTTTCTGCTAATGAACGCTTCATTATAGAAGAGTGAATATTGGGCAGCTAAGTGGACTTAGTGAAGTGATCATTACCACAGAGATCATCAAGGTCCGATGAAAAAAAATTTGCCGATTATCCAGAAAAACAGTAGTTTTTTGGAAGCTTGGCACACCTTTCCAATGAAGGTGTTTTACGCAGTCTTTGCTTGTGGCTATTTCAAGAGGAAACAAACCACAAAGACAGAACTTAGAACTACTATATTTTGTCAAGTTTCAAGGAGCTAGCACAAACTGTGTTTGATTTAGACTTAAAAAACACATCTATCTGTATAGGAGGAAATAGAGTGAAACCTAAAAATTCAAACTGTTACTGGTAACGAACGCTTCATCCTAGAAGAGTGAAAATTGGGCAGCTAAGTGGACTTAGTGAACTGATCATTACCACAGAGATCATCAATGTTGGCTGAAAAAAAATTTGCCGAGTATTCAGAAAACCAGTAGTATTGTGGAAGTTTGGAACACCTTTCCAATGAATGTGTTTTACGCAGTCTTTGCTTGTGTCTATTTCAAGAGGAAACAAACCACAAAGGCAGAACTTAGAACTACTTTATTTTGTCAAGTTTCAAGGAGCTAGCACAAACCGTGTTTGATTTAGACTTAAAAAACACATCTATCTGTATAGGAGGAAATAGAGTGAAACCTAAAAATTCAAACTGTTACTGGTAACGAACACTTCATCCTAGAAGAGTGAAAATTGGGCAGCTAAGTGGACTTAGTGAACTGATCATTACCACAGAGATCATCAAGGTCGGATGAAAAAAAATTTGCCGAGTATTCAGAAAACCAATAGTATATTAGAATCTTGGAACACCTTTCCAATGAATGTGTTTTACGCAGTCTTTGCTTGTGGCTATTTCAAGAGGAAACAAACCACAAAGACAGAACTTAGAACAACTTTATTTTGTCAAGTTTCAAGGAGCTAGCACAAACCGTGTTTGATATAGATTTCCAAACACATCTATCTATATAGGAGGAAATAGAGTGGAACCTAAAAACTCAAACTGTTACTGGTAACGAACGCTTCATCCTAGAAGAGTGAAAATTGGGCAGCTAAGTGGACTTAGTGAACTGATCATTACCACAGAGATCATCAAGGTCGGATGAAAAAAAATTTGCCGAGTATTCAGAAAACCAGTAGTTTTTTGGAAGCTTGGCACACCTTTCAAATGAAGGTGTTTTACCGAGTCTTTGCTTGTGGCTATTTCAAGAGGAAACAAACCACAAAGACAGAACTTAGAACTACTTTATTTTGTCAAGTTTCAAGGAGCTAGCACAAACCGTGTTTGATTTAGACTTAAAAAACACATCTATATGTATAGGAGAAAATAGAGTGAAACCTAAAAATTCAAACTGTTACTGGTAACGAATGCTTCATCCTAGAAGAGTGAAAATTGGGCAGCTAAGTGGACTTAGTGAACTGATCATTATACAGAGATCATCCAGGTCGGATGAAAAAAAAATTTGCCGAGTATCAGAAGACCAGTAGTATTTTGGAAGATTGGCACACCTTTCCAATGAAGGTGTTTTACCAGTCTTTGCTTGTGGCTATTTCAAGAGGAAACAAACCACAAAGACAGAACTTAGAACTACTTTATTTTGTCAAGTTTCAAGGAGCATGCAGAACCCGTGTTTGATTTAGACTTAAAAAACACATCTATCTGTATAGGAGGAAATAGAGTGAAACCTAAAATTTCAAACTGTTACTGGTAACGAACGCTTCATCCTAGAAGTGTGAAAATTGGGCAGCTAAGTGGACTTAGTGAACTGATCATTACCACAGAGATCATCAAGGTCCGATGAAATAAAATTTGCCGAGTATTCAGAAAACCAATAGTATTTTGGAAGCTTGGAAGACCTTTCCAATGAATGTGTTTTACGCAGTCTTTGCTTGTGGCTATTTCAAGAGGAAACAAACCACAAAGACAGAACTTAGAACAACTTTATTTTGTCAAGTTTCAAGGAGCTAGCACAAACCGTGTTTGATTTAGACTTCCAAACACATCTATCTATATAGGAGGAAATAGAGTGAAACCTAAAAACTCAAACTGTTTCTGCTAATGAACGCTTCATTATAGAAGAGTGAATATTGGGCAGCTAAGTGGACTTAGTGAAGTGATCATTACCACAGAGATCATCAAGGTCGGATGAAAAAAAATTTGCCGAATATTCAGAAAAACAGTAGTTTTTTGGAAGCTTGGCACACCTTTCCAATGAAGGTGTTTTACGCAGTCTTTGCTTGTGGCAATTTCAAGATGAAACAAACCACAAAGACAGAACTTAGAACTACTTTATTTTGTCAAGTTTCAAGGAGCTAGCACAAACCGTGTTTGATTTAGACTTAAAAAACACATCTATCTGTATAGGAGGAAATAGAGTGAAACCTAAAAATTCAAACTGTTACTGGTAACGAACGCTTCATCCTAGAAGAGTGAAAATTGGGCAGCTAAGTGGACTTAGTGAACTGATCATTACCACAGAGATCATCAAAGTCGGATGAAAAAAAATTTGCCGAGTATTCAGAAAACCAGTAGTATTTTGGAAGCTTGGAACACCTTTCCAATGAATGTGTTTTCCGCAGTCTTTGCTTGTGGCTATTTCAAGAGGAAACAAACCACAAACACAGAACGTAGAACTACTTTATTTTGTCAACTTTCAAGGAGCTAGCACAAACCGTGTTTGATTTAGACTTAAAAAACACATCTATCTGTATAGGAGGAAATAGAGTGAAACCTAAAAATTCAAACTGTTACTGGTAACGAACGCTTCATCCTAGAAGAGTGAACATTGGGCAGCTAAGTGGACTTAGTGAACTGATCATTACCACAGAGATCATCAAAGTCGGATGAAAAAAAATTTGCCGAGTATTCAGAAAACAAGTAGTATGTTGGAAGCTTGGAACACCTTTCCAATGAATATGTTTTACGCAGTCTTTGCTTGTGGCTACTTCAAGAGGAAACAAACCACAAAGACAGAACTTAGAACTACTTTGTTTTGTCAAGTTTCAAGGAGCTAGCACAAACCGAGTTTGATTTAGACTTAAAAAACACATCTATCTGTATAGGAGGAAATAGAGTGAAACCTAAAAATTCAAACTGTTACTGATAACGAACGCTTCATCCTAGAAGAGTGAAAATTGGGCAGCTAAGTGGACTTAGTGAACTGATCATTACCACAGAGATCATCAAGGTCGGATGAAAAAAAATTTGCCGATTATTAAGAAAACAAGTAGTATTTTGGAAGCTTGGAACACGTTTCGAATGAATGTGTTTTACGCAGTCTTTGCTTGTGGCTATTTCAAGAGGAAACAAAACACAAAGACAGAACTTAGAACAACTTTATTTTGTCAAGTTTCAAGGAGCTAGCACAAACCGTGTTTGATATAGACTTCCAAACACATCTATCTATATAGGAGAAAATAGAGTGAAACCTAAAAACTCAAACTGTTACTGGTAACGAACGCTTCATCCTAGAAGAGTGATAATTGGGCAGCTAAGTGGACTTAGTGAACTGATCATTACCACAGAGATCATCAAGGTCGGATGAAAAAAAATTTGCCGAGTATTCAGAAAACCAGTAGTTTTTTGGAAGCTTGGCACACCTTTCAAATGAAGGTGTTTTACCGAGTCTTTGCTTGTGGCTATTTCAAGAGGAAACAAACCCCAAAGACAGAACTTAGAACTACTTTATTTTGTCAAGTTTCAAGGAGCTAGCACAAACCGTGTTTGATTTAGACTTAAAAAACACATCTATCTGTATAGGAGAAAATAGAGTGAAACCTAAAAATTCAAACTGTGACTGGTAACGAACGCTTCATCCTAGAAGAGTGAAAATTGGGCAGCTAAGTTTACTTAGTGAACTGATCATTATACAGAGATCATCCAGGTCGGATTAAAAAAAAATTTGCCGAGTATCAGAAGACCAGTAGTATTTTGGAAGATTGGCACACCTTTCCAATGAAGGTGTTTTACCAGTCTTTGCTTGCGGCTATTTCAAGAGGAAACAAACCACAAAGACAGAACTTAGAACTACTTTATTTTGTCAAGTTTCAAGGAGCATGCAGAACCCGTGTTTGATTTAGACTTAAAAAACACATCTATCTGTATAGGAGGAAATAGAGTGAAACCTAAAAATTCAAACTGTTACTGGTAACGAACGCTTCATCCTAGAAGTGTGAAAATTGGGCAGCTAAGTGGACTTAGTGAACTGATCATTACCACAGAGATCATCAAGGTCCGATGAAATAAAATTTGCCGAGTATTCAGAAAACCAATAGTATTTTGGAAGCTTGGAAGACCTTTCCAATGAATGTGTTTTACGCAGTCTTTGCTTGTGGCTATTTCAAGAGGAAACAAACCACAAAGACAGAACTTAGAACTACTTTATTTTGTCAAGTTTCAAGGAGCTAGCACAAACCGTGTTTGATTTAGACTTAAAAAACACATCTATCTCTATCGGAGGAAATAGAGTGAAACCTAAAAATTCAAACTGTTACTGGTAACGAACGCTTCATCCTAGAAGAGTGAAAATTGGGCGGCTAAGTGGACTTAGTGAACTGATCATTACCACAGAGATCATCAAGGTCGGATGAAAAAAAATTTGCCGAGTATTCAGAAAACCAGTAGTATTTTGGAAGCTTGGAACACCTTTCCAATGAATGTGTTTTACGCAGTCTTTGCTTGTGGCTATTTCAAGAGGAAACAAACCACAAAGACAGAACTTAGAACTACTTTATTTTGTCAAGTTTCAAAGAGCTAGCACAAACCGTGTTTGATTTAGACTTAAAAAACACATCTATCTGTATAGGAGGAAATAGAGTAAAAACTAAAAATTCAAACTGTTACTCGTAACGAACGCTTCATCCTAGAAGAGTGAAAGTTGGGCAGCTAAGTGGACTTAGTGAACTGATCATTACCACAGAGATCATCAAGGTCGGATGAAAAAAAATTTGCCGAGTATTCAGAAAAGCAGTAGTATTTTGGAAGCTTGGAAAACCTTTCCAATGAATGTGTTTTACGCAGTCTTTGCTGGTGGCTATTTCAAGAGGAAACAAACCACAAAGACAGAACTTAGAACTACTTTATTTTGTCAAGTTTCAAGGAGCTAGCACAAACCGTGTTTGATTTAGACTTAAAAAACACATCTATTTGTATAGGAGGAAATAGAGTGAAACCTAAAAATTCAAACTGTTACTGGTAACGAACGCTTCATCCTAGAAGAGTGAAAGTTGGGCAGCTAAGTGGACTTAGTGAACTGATCATTACCACAGAGATCATCAAGGTCGGATGAAAAAAAATTTGCCGAGTATTCAGAAAACCAGTAGTATTTTGGAAGCTTGGAAAACCTTTCCAATGAATGTGTTTTACGCAGTCTTTGCTTGTGGCTATTTCAAGAGGAAACAAACCACAAAGACAGAAGTTAGAACTACTTTATTTTGTCAAGTTTCAAGGAGCTAGTACAAACCGTGTTTGATTTAGACTTAAAAAACACATCTATCTGTATAGGAGGAAATAGATTGAAACCTAAAAATTCAAACTATTACTGGTAACGAACGCTTCATCCTAGAAGAGTGAAAATTGGGCAGCTAAGTGGACTTAGTGAACTGATCATTACCACAGAGATCATCAATGTCGGATGAAAAAAAATTTGCCGAGTCTTCAGAAAACCAGTAGTATTTTGGAAGCTTGGAACACCTTTCCAATAAAGGTGTTTTACGCAGTGTTTGCTTGTGGCTATTTCAAGAGGAAACAGACCACAAAGAAAGAACTTAGAACTACTTTATTTTGTCAAGTTTCAAGGAGCTAGCACAAACCGTGTTTGATTTAGACTTAAAAAACACATCTATCTGTATAGGAGGAAATAGAGTGAAACCTAAAAATTCAAACTGTTACTGGTAACGAATACTTCATCCTAGAAGATTGAAAATTGGGCAGCTAAGTGGACTTAGTGAACTGATCATTACCACAGAGATCATCAAGGTCAGATGAAAAAAAATTGGCCGAGTATTCAGAAAACCAGTAGTATTTGGAAGCTTGGAACACCTTTCTAATGAATGTGTTTTACGCAGTCTTTGCTTGTGGCTATTTCAAGAGGAAACAAACCACAAAGACAGAACTTAGAACAACTTTATTTTGTCAAGTTTCAAGGAGCTAGAACAAACCGTGATTGATTTAGACTTAAAAAACACATCTATCTGTATAGGAGGAAATAGAGTGAAACCTAAAAATTCAAACTGTTACTGGTAACGAACGCTTCATCCTAGAAGAGAGAAAATTGGGCAGCTAAGTGGAATTAGTGAACTGATCATTACCACAGAGATCATCAATGTCGGATGAAAAAAAATTTGCCGAGTATTCAGAAAACAAGTAGTATTTTTCAAGCTTGGAACACCTTTCCAATAAAGGTTTTTTACGCAGTGTTTGCTTGTGGCTATTTCAAGAGGAAACAAACCACAAAGACAGAACTTAGAAATACTTTATTTTGTCAAGTTTCAAGGAGCTAGCACAAACCGTGTTTGATTTAGACTTAAAAAACACATCTATCTGTATAGGAGTAAATAGAGTGAAACCTAAAAATTCAAACTGTTACTGGTAACGAACGCTTCATCCTAGAAGAGTGAACGTTGGGCAGCTAAGTGGACTTAGTGAACTGATCATTACCACAGTGATCATCAAGGTCGGATGAAAAAAAATTTGCCGAGTATTCAGAAAAGCAGTAGTATTTTGGAAGCTTGGAACACCTTTCCAATGAATGTGTTTTACGCAGTCTTTGCTTGTGGCTATTTCAAGAGGAAACAAACCACAAAGACAGAACTTAGAACTACTTTATTTTGAAAGTTTCAAGGAGCTAGCACAAACCGTGTTTGATTTAGACTTAAAAAACACATCTATCTGTATAGGAGGAAATAGAGTGAAACCTAAAAATTCAAACTGTTACTGGTAACGAACGCTTCATCCTAGAAGAGGGAAAATTGGGCAGCTAAGTGGAATTAGTGAACTGATCATTACCACAGAGATCATCAAGGTCGGATGAAAAAAAATTTGCCGAGTATTCCGAAAACCAGTAGTTTTTTGGAAGCTTGGCACACATTTCCAATGAATGTGTTTTACGCAGTCTTTGCTTGTGCCTATTTCAAGAGGAAACAAACCACAAAGAAAGAACTTAGAACTACTTTATTTTGTCAAGTTTCAAGGAGCTAGCACAAACCGTGTTTGATTTAGACTTCCAAACACATCTATATATATATAGGAGGAAATAGAGTGAAACCTAAAAACTCAAACTGTTACTGGTAACGAACGCTTCATCCTAGAAGAGTGAATATTGGGCACCTAAGTGGACTAAGTAAACTGATCATTACCACAGGTATCATCAAGGTCGGATGAAAAAAAATTTGCCGAGTATTAGAAAACCAGTAGTTTTTTGGAAGCTTGCACACCTTTCCAATGAAGGTGTTTTACGCAGTCTTTGCTTGTGGCTATTTCAAGAGGAAATAAACCACAAAGACAGAACTTAGAAATACTTTATTTTGTCAAGTTTCAAGGAGCTAGCACAAACCGTGTTTGATTTAGACTTAAAAAACACATCTATCTGTATAGGAGTAAATAGAGTGAAACCTAAAAATTCAAACTGTTACTGGTAACGAACGCTTCATCCTAGAAGAGTGAAAGTTGGGCAGCTAAGTGGACTTAGTGAACTGATCATTACCACAGAGATCATCAAGGTCGGATGAAAAAAAATTTGCCGAGTATTCAGAAAACCAGTAGTATTTTGGAAGCTTGGAACACCTTTCCAATGAATGTGTTTTACGCAGTCTTTGCTTGTGGCTATTTCAAGAGGAAACAAACCACAAAGACAGAACTTAGAACTACTTTATTTTGTCAAGTTTCAAGGAGCTAGCACAAACCGTGTTTGATTTAGACTTAAAAAACACATCTATCAGTATAGGAGGAAATAGAGTGAAACCTAAAAA